>NC_133108.1:22516908-22816908 GCF_022965805.1 Primulina eburnea | reverse complement strand
TCATTTCAACTTAAATTAATTTACTATCTAGCTAAATGAAGTTCTGGATATATTTTCTGAAGTCTTAAATTTATTTCTAAACTCCAACTCCGGTCCGGCTTCACTGAAATAACTGAAATGCTAAAAAAATCAAAATACTGAACTGAAATAATAAAATAATTAACTTTGAAGAAATGCATTTAAAATAATCATGCAATGAAGTCAATTAAATTTAAAAATCTAGAATTATGCATGGCTTATACGTAGACTGATTTACGGGTTCTACACCTTAAGTCCAGGGTTTCTCAAATCAGGGTTGGAGATGCCCTAAGTCCAGGGTTTCTCAAATTATTTATTTATAAAGGTTGATTTTTTGTTTCTTCCCCTTTAGACTTATGATATGATTGATTTTAGGAGGAAACAATAGGAACTGTGTTTTGTTGTTTGTCAATAATTATGTTGCTTTATTGTTTTATCCTGCCTTAGTAAGTGTTCTATAATGGGGATTGAATTATTATGTTTTGATGAGTTTAATCAAAATTGGAAAGTCTAAACCTCTACCAATCCGGGGAAGAGATTTGGTTCACGCATTAAATAAATTACATTCGCTAATTTCTTTAAAATATTCACTTTATGTTGTTGAGAAAATCCCAGATTTTCCCAATTATAATTTGGAGAGAATTTGATGGAGAAATCTTTTTTAATCAAAAACATCTTTATCATTATTTAAGAAAATGATGTTCGGATGTAAATTTTTTTAAGGAATTTTTTAGAGGCGCTTATTCATAAATCCAAAAAAAGGACATATAGGCAAAAACTTGTGTGAGATGGTCTCACGGGTTATATTTGTCAGACATATCTCTTATTTGGGTCACCCATGAAAAAGTATTACTTTTTATGCTAAAAGTATTACTTTTTATTTTGAATATGGGTAGGGTTGACCCGTCTCACAGATTATGATCCGTGAGATGGTCTAACATGAGACTCACTCATATGCCTTTACTTCTTTAGATCTTTCTTAGTATGTGGTTTCCATGTCGAAATTGACCTTCACTTTGTAAAATCCCACAATATTTGTTCAATCTAGTTTTCCAAAGTCAAGCGTATCTTGGTAAATAACCATTCAGTTGATGGGATCCTCTTTCATTTCGTAAGACTTAATGTTCCATGTTCAATTCCCTTCATTCCATATATTGATTGCTAAAGATATTGTTTATAGTTGTTTTTTTTTTCCATAGTTGCTAAAGACTAAATGTAATGCCCGAAAATTTGATTATTGTAATCGGAGATGATTTATTGATTATGAATTGATATGATTATGATTGGGCCATTCCGAGATCAGATTAAACAAAGCATATGATTTATGCATATTTTGTACAGAACTGCTGGCGCCCGAGCGGCAGAAAGTTACTGCCCGAGCGCCAATGCACCACAAGAAGGGATTTGGACAGAATGTCTCGTGACCGAGCGGTAGTTATTGACCGCCCGAGCGCGAGAGGATGATAAGATGAGAATCCGGGCAGAAGGTTCGGCGCCCGGGCGGTAATTTTTGACCGCCCGAGCGCCGATCAAAGAACATGAAAAGTGTGCCACGTAGCTTGGCATGCACTTGGGATAAAGCTTCGGGGAAAGAGGTGTAAAATCCTTACGCCTTTATATTTCGATCCGCCCGTCCAAACTTGAATCCGACTTCAGCATCGTGTTCCTCTCGTCGACAGCTACTATAGGACGTAAGTTTTATTGAATTCTGTTATCATTTGAAAATATGTTGTTGTAGGAATTTTATATGATTCATATATGGTGTTTTGGATATGTTAGACATCGTAGAATCGAAGTCAAATTAAGAAACGGACTGATTATGAAATTGTTATGAATTTTCTAGGGTATATTGATTTATACCAGACAGATTTGAATTGTGATTGGATTACGGATTGTATTGGATATGGGTTATGGATTGTAACTGTTATCTGGTGATGTGGTATTGACGGGGATACTGAGTTTGTACCGTTATGCCGTTGATTTTGAATTAAATCAAGATTGATCAGATTGTTATTGATTTGAAAGAAATATTGACATGAGATTATTGATATTGTCATTGCCAGACAGACTGCGAATTCAGGACTTCGACTGAGCCAGGAACCGACGAAAGAAAGGTATAAGTCAATGTGGTATTGGGAGATCGACTTGAGTCGGATTAGACTTGAGTTTCCCTAAATCACATACTTTACTTTATTGCATTGATATTTGCATTGATTTGACTGATGTACTTGTTTTCTTGAATTATAGATATCAGGTATCAGATGAGTAATCTTGTGACAGAAGTTCCTGATAGTGGTGGAATCGCCACGGGAACATTGCACGATGTCTCAAGATATTGATATTAGCGATAGAGCTACAGTCCATGACGGATAGATCAGGACACCGGATGTTGGTTATATCGAGTAATTAGGATTGGAATTCTTCTATTACGGAATTCGATATAGGAACACCTTATTTGATTATATCGAGTAATAGGAACATAGTTCCTTCTATTACGGAATTCGATATAGGAATACCACATTTGGAAACCGGGATCCCTAGACTAGGATTGAGTCTAGTCTGAATTGTAGAATTGTAATTATGTTTCAGATTTGGATACATATTACTGTTACCTGATTACATGCTTTATATTTGTTTATATGATTGCATGTATACATGATTTATACTGGGATATTTATATCTCACCGGAGTTATCCGGCTGTTGTCTTGTCTGTATGTGTACATGACAACAGGTGGGATAGGATCAGGGTCCAGGAGATGAGGAGAGATCGTGATAGAGTGGAGATTTCGGACTTGGATGTATATAGGGTTTGACACTTGATATTTAGATGTTGAACCTTAGTTTTACTGATTTGTAAACGGTAAAGGACTTGTACTTTATTTTATACTGATATGTATATTAGTTTGATTTCACTACGTTCCGCATTTTAAAAAAAAAATATTAGACCCTATTTTATAATTGATTAATTAGTCCCAATGATGATTAAGAACATGATTAGCGTCTGGGTCCCCACACTAATTTATTATTATTGTTATTAATAGTTTTTAAAAAATCAAATTACACATTTCTTAAAATAATTTTTCATTTTTACAGGATTATAAATACATAAAGCATGGACCATTCCATGTCAATTACCCATCGGTTGAGAATTATACATCAAAACAAGATATCATAAAAGAATGCACCACCAAAGTTGATAAACAATTAAATTAGCTAACACGATATGAACTCCTTCTGGAAACCTAATACCATAAATAAATAAATTTCTTTTATTTGTACATGAAATCAAGCGAACAAAGCAGGTGGATAAAAGTCAAAAAGTACACAAAACCAACCATATCTAATCCCCTTCTATGTTTCTACATATAAAAAATTGATTAAAAATAACTCCAAGAAAGGCTAACGCAACAAGCTAAAAAGGGGGGAGCTAATTCCCACCAATCTCTCTGCGTGAAATCTCGATTAGCCAGCGGTGGGGAACTTGCAGCTACCAAATTCTGCAAATATTGAATTAACCATTATTTTTTTAGCAATATTCAGAATTGTTATTGTATAATTAATGTACCATATGCATTAAATAAAATAAGGTAACAAATAGGTAATGAAAAATAATTGCAGATTGATCTTTCAAATTATTTGGTCCGATTCATAATTATAATAAAAAATAAAATTTGAGATATAAAAATTAATAATTTTCATAAATTGAATCAGGTTAAAATTTCGTCAAACAAAATTAGCTTACATAAAAGTTGAATGTACTAAAATCTAGTGAATAGAATGACAAGATTCTTTTTTCCTTAAATTATTTTATAATTTCTGAAATGGTGATAACATCTATCCGCCCAAAGCATATGAGTATTTTATTTATTTATATTGGGAAAAATGACAAATGTTTGGACAGAATAGACTTACTCGGAGACTGAGTAACGACGTAGGCGGCGCCGGAAAAATCGCAGGTCCAACTCCCCCGACCATTTCTCTGGTAAAAGCTGTTAAATGCATATGAGGCGTGTGCCACCAGGTTCTTCGGATTGTAGCAGGCTGCACCTGGCTGAATCGGCCGACAATCTGCGCCTCCTTCACCACAAGCATAATTCAGCGCCGCTTGCAATTTCTTCTCCCCCGCTTGTTCATTAGCCACGCACCACGTCTGCCCCACGGTACTAGTGGAGAAGTCCCCTGGGTCACCGCCTCTGCTCGGAGGCTTCGCCACCACCTGGCTTTTACTTTCGTTGTTCATGCTGAGGCCCTCCACCGTGAGAGGGATATCGTACACTTTTTGCTCATTCGGATAAAAGAGCCCGTAGTTCTTTTCGGAAGTGGGCCCGGTCTTCTGGTTCTCGTTGAAAAGGGCGAATAAATAGACGTCGAGTGGCTCATCGGGCCGAAGAGGGGTCCCTCCGCCAGTGAGCACTCTGCGCACCAGGTTCCCGTTGTAAGCAGCCGCATTTGGTTCACTTGCTCCCACTTCATTTTCGTCGCCTTTCGATGGCCACCCTGTTTCAGAAACAACCATCTTGACATCGTTGAATCCTAAAGCATTCATCGCCGCGAAAACGGCGTCAAGTTGGGCTTCGAACAAGCTTTTGTAAACAAGGCCATTGTTCTGGTCTACAACGCCGGAGTTGTTGCGGAACAAGGCGTAATCTAAAGAGATGGTGTCTGTATTCGCCACATACGCGAAAAATGGGTAGGCGTTCACCATTAGGTAGGAACCAGTCTGTTTAAGGAAATTCAACATGGGTTTGATGACAGGCTCTACGAGGTTTGATTTGAAAGAACCAGATGATGAAGGGTATGACGTTTGGAGCGCACTGAGGGCGATTGGGGATGAAACTTTGATTGACGAAGCTACACCATGCTTAACGAGTGAAGCATACACGTTTTTCATGGCTGGCACGAGGAAAACGGTAGTATTTTGTGGATCCACGAAAACTTCATTGCCAACAGCAATGGCCTGGATTTGCGTATTAGGATGGTATGCGAGGATATTGGATTGGACCCACGAGTCCGTAAAAGATTGACCCGCGGCAGCGGAGGCGAGCTGCTCGTTGGGAAGCGCTACAATCACAGAGATGCCGGAACCAGAGAGCGCGGAGAGGACGGTAGAATCTGTGTCATAGAGCTTAACTTTGGTGATACCTTCTGTTGGTATGATATTCTTTTGATTTGGGAAATCTCGGGATAGAAATGGGTGAACCAAATGGCTAGTAGAAAAATAGTCGAGGCAAGAGTTTGACTCTTTTTCCTTAAAACGATATTGCCCCGCCCCGATGCTTACGGTTGTTGGCAATTCGTTTCCCAAGATACAACGACTACGGCTTTAAAATAGTAGCACTACAAATTTCAAAGCCACACGAACTTGAGATGTTTAGAACGCTATCAAGATGGTATGCAAACTTTCTAATTTCGAATTCTAAGCGTTAAACTTAAAAATCCAATTCCAAGAGTTTATATCTTGCAAAACTTGGATTTAAGCGCAAATGCTTAAAAAACTCAAAACTAGAAGACAACTCTCAAATTTAATCCCAAAGTTCGAATTAAGCGTATAAGCTTAGAAAATTCAAACTCAAGATTTTATATCTTGAAAGTTTGAACTTTAAGCGCTAGTGCTTAAAATTCGCATAAAGAATTAAACTTGAGAGAGAAGGAGAAGAAGAGAAAATGAGCAATGAATGCAAATAAGAGATGTGCTATTTATAGAAAATGAAAAGCCTCCATTAAGTGATGCACCACTTCATATCATTGAATCAAAACCAATCTTGGCCATTCGGCCAAGACCAAATAGGCGCCTCTTAAAAGAGGCGCCACATTCACTGAATCACACGGCCAAATATGGCCGTGTGATTCCAATTTTTTATTTTTATAAAATAAATTATATATATATATATATATATATATTATATAATATTACAATATAATAATATATTATAATATAATAATATATTATATATTATAATAATATATATGTATATATATAATCCTTTCGATTCAATCTTTTCATTCGATAAAATTTGAACTCAATTAATTTCTCATTCACCCTTATTGGTAATCGAGAAATATTTCCGTTCGCTACGTAGCTCGTTCGAATTATTTTATCGATTCTAAATGAGTACAAAACTCATTTTTCTAACAATCCCCCACATGAATGAAAATTAATGCATGTGACTATGCTGACTCGACAAATAGCGTTCTAGCAAAATATTATTGCATTAGGATAGGTAGCTTTTGGCTTTGAACCTTCCTTAGTAAGATATAATCGGATTTACTTGGCAATTAGTGGACGTGATGCCTTGAACTATTCGCCGTTTTGTGTAAACCAAGACAATTATATTCACACAATAACATTTCTAACATTTCATTATGTTCTCACTGTTGGGTCCATTTCGGCCATTGACACCGCTTGGTTACGCGAGTGCTTTCCATATTTGAAGCGGCCACACTTCGCACTTACGCCGGTGATCTCCTAGGAGAGTATCCCACTATACTCCAACATACGTATTAGTATATCTTAGGAATCATTAAAGGTAAAACCTAGCCTCATACCCCTTTGTGGGTAACACCACTTATCATAGGAATAGGTAGGAGTTTTCTCCAAGGTGTTTCTACCAATCTTGTAATTTAGTTGTCCCTTTTGAACCTAGATCTTGGGATCTCCAGTCAACTAGGTTGGGTATCCACTACAAGATTTAATTTTGGGGTTTTAATCCCATTCCTCTTGATAGACAATTCATTTGATCTCTCGGTATACCTTTTGTAAGTGGATCCGCTAGATTCTCTTTTGATTTTACATAATCAATGGAGATAATGCCATTAGAGATCAATTGTCGTATGGTATTATGTCTACGACGGATGTGTCTAGACTTACCATTATATATAGTGTTTTGTGCCCTTCCAATTGCTGATTGACTATCACAATGGATTATTATTGAGGACACTGGCTTATTCCAACAAGGGATTTCTTCTAAGAAATTTCGAAGCCACTCGGCTTCTTCTCCAGCTTTGTCTAAAGCTATAAATTCTGATTCCATTGTGGATCGAGCAATGCATGTTTGCTTAGAAGACTTCCATGATATAGCCCCACCACCAATGGTAAATACGTAACCACTTGTGGATTTTGAATCATTTGTGTCAGATATCCAATTTGCGTCACTATAACCTTCTAGGACCGCGGGATATCTCGTATATTGTAATCCATAGTTTAAGGTGTATCTTAAATATTTAAGTACCCTTATTAATGCCTTCCAATGATCATTGCTAGGATTACTTGTAAATCTGCTGAGTTTGTTTACAGCATAAGCAATATCTGGACGAGTGCAGTTCATGAGATACATCAGACTGCCTATGATCTTCGAATACTCTAATTGAGATATGGGTTCACCTTTATTTTTGGAAAGATGCAAACTTGGATCTACAGGTGTTTTGATCAAGGACATATCATTCGCATTATATTTTTCCAATATTTTCTCAATATAGTGAGATTGCGACAAAACACGTCCTTCCGATGTTTTGGTGACTTTTATTCCCAAAATGACATCTACTTCTCCCATATCTTTCATATCGAAGTTTTTTGTTAACATCTTCTTAGTATTCTTGATGATATTGATATTGCTTCCCACAATTAACATATCATCGACGTACAAGCATACCATCACATATGCTTCAGGTGTGCCTTTGATGTAAATACATTTATCACACTCGTTAATTTTGAAGCCATTTGACAACATAGTTTTGTCAAATTTTTCATGCCATTGTTTTGGCGCTTGTTTAAGCCCATATAATGACTTAACGAGTCTACACACTTTTTTCTCTTGTCCAAGAACTATATACCCTTCGGGTTGTTCCATATATATTTCTTCCTCAAGTTCCCCATTGAGGAATGCCGTTTTCACATCCATTTGATGTATTTCTAGATTATGTAATGCCGCAATTGCTATCAATACACGAATAGATGTTATTCTCGTCACTGGCGAGTATGTATCAAAATAATCAAGACCTTCCATTTGTCTATATCCTTTGGCTACTAATCTAGCCTTATATTTTTCAATAGATCCATCGGTCTTGTATTTTCTTTTAAGAATCCACTTGCATCCTAATGGTTTATTTCCCGGAGGAAGGTCAACCAATTCCCATGTATGATTTTGCAAGATAGATTCTATCTCACTGTTCATTGCCTCCTTCCAAAAGGGGGCTTCAGGACTTGATAGTGCTTCACTAACTGTCCTTGGTTCATTTTCCAACATATAAGTTAGAAAATCAGGGCCAAAGGTCTTTGCTGTTTTAGCCCTCTTACTACGTCGTGGTTCTTGTTGTTCTTCTTGAACTCCACCGCTCGTAGTTTCATAAGTCCTTTTTCGAGAACTTATTTCCTTATTTTCTTTACAAGGAAATGTTGTTTCAAAGAAGACAGCATTCCTTGATTCAATAATTGTTCCTTCATGCACATCGCTTATTTCAGATTTATGTACCAAAAATCGATATGCACTACTATTATTTGCGTATCCAATAAATATGCAATCTACTGTCTTTGGTCCAATTTTTACTTGTTTTGGTTTTGGCACTTCAACTTTTGCCAAACACCCCCACACTTTTAAATATTTGTAGGAAGGCTTGTGGCCTTTCCATAATTCATAAGGAGTTTCGTCCTTAACTTTGTGTGGTATTTTATTAAGAATGTAGTTGGCTGAAAGGATTGCTTCCCCCCACAAGTTTTGGGGTAATCCTGAACTCAATAACATTGCGTTCATCATTTCTTTAAGAGTGCGATTTTTCCTTTCAGCAACACCATTTGATTGTGGTGAATATGGTGCAGTAGTTTGATGAATAATGCCACTTTCGCAACAAAATTCGTCAAATGGTGCTCCATATTCTCCACCTCTATCACTACGAATAATTTTTATTCGTTTAGTCAATTGGTTTTCAACCTCATTCTTATAGTGTTTAAACACTTCGAGAGCCTCATCTTTGCTATGTAGCAAATAGACATAACAATACCTTGTGCAATCATCAATGAAAGTAATGAAATACTTTTTTCCTCCTCTAGTTTGCACAAACTTCAAATCACATAAATCAGTGTGAATTAACTCTAGAGGAGTTGTATTTCTTTCCACGGATGGAAACGAGGCCTTTTTAAATTTTGCCTCAACACAAATCTCACATTTGTGTTTTTTGTTTATGTCAATTGAAGGCAATAAATTTAAATTTACTAGCTTACGTAGTGAATTATAACTTACATGACCCAAACGATCATGCCATAAATCACACGACTCAACCAAGTAAATTAAATTGGTACTTTTATTGCTTTCAATGGTACGAAGTACATTCATCGCATTCAGTTTGAAAAGGCTCTTTTCTAGATAGCCTTTTCCTACAAACATATCATTCTTAGATAGTACAAATTTGCTAGAATGAAACACTAGTCTAAATCCAGCCTTGACAAGTGCTGATCCCGACACAAGATTCTTTCGAATATCCGGAACATGTAGCACATCAATAAGAGTTAGTTCTTTGCCGGATGTCATCTTGAGCACCACTTTTCCAAGTCCCACGATTTTTGACGTAGTAGAGTTACCCATGAAGAGTTGTCGTCCACTAATCGGGGTATAGGTAGAGAACATCTCCTTTTCGGCACAAACATGCCTTGTTGCTCCTGTATCAATGAACCATTCTTTTGGATTGTCCACTAGATTGGATTCAAACACAACAGCAGAAAGCATGAGATCCGTCATGTCATTTGACAATTTCTCATCTTCGGTGATGTTCACTTGGTCCCTTGACTTCTTTTGATTACCTCGGCAATCTCGTGCCAAATGGTTAGGCTTGCCACAATTGTAACAATTGCCTTTAAACTTTTTGGTCTTTCCTTTCTTTGGACCATTTCCTTGGTGCTTTCTTTTCTTGCTAGCATTTTGTTCCACCAAATTTGCTCTCGCCTCAAAGTTGCTCTTTCCGGCCTTCCTTTCGGATGCCCTGTTGTCCTCCTCAATTCTTAGGCGCACAATCAAGTCTTCAAGATTCATCTCTTTGCGTTTATGCTTGAGATAATTCTTAAAATCTTTCCACATAGGAGGCAACTTTTCAATCATGGCCGCCACTTGGAATGAATCACTAAGAGTCATTCCTTCCGAATGAATTTCTTGCAGAATTACTTGTAACTCTTGCACTTGGGCCATAATTGATTTGGAATCAATCATCTTGAAATCCAAGAATCGTCCGACAATGAATTTCTTCAAGCCGGCATCCTCGGATCTATACTTCTTGTCAAGTGACTCCCACAATTCTTTTGATGTTTTCACTTGACAATACACGTTGTATAGTGCATTGTCTAGTCCATTCAAAATATAGTTTTTGCATAGGAAGTCGCTATGATTCCATGCATCAACGGCTGCCCTCTTTTGAGTATCTTGTTCTCCTTCATCAACAGTAGGTGGATCTTCTTTGAGGAATTTCGCCAAAGCTAAGGTGGTCAAGTAGAAGAGCATTTTTTGTTGCCACCGCTTGAAATCAACACCATGGAACTTTTCAGGTTTTTCTCCATGATGGACAGTTGGAGGAGTCGTTGTACTTGTTGAGGCCATTTTAGTTCAAATATCGTTTTAAGATTGTTGGTATGATATTCTTTTGATTTGGGAAATCTCGGGATAGAAATGGGTGAACCAAATGGCTAGTAGAAAAATAGTCGAGGCAAGAGTTTGACTCTTTTTCCTTAAAACGATATTGCCCCGCCCCGATGCTTACGGTTGTTGGCAATTCGTTTCCCAAGATACAACGACTACGGCTTTAAAATAGTAGCACTACAAATTTCAAAGCCACACGAACTTGAGATGTTTAGAACGCTATCAAGATGGTATGCAAACTTTCTAATTTCGAATTCTAAGCGTTAAACTTAAAAATCCAATTCCAAGAGTTTATATCTTGCAAAACTTGGATTTAAGCGCAAATGCTTAAAAAACTCAAAACTAGAAGACAACTCTCAAATTTAATCCCAAAGTTCGAATTAAGCGTATAAGCTTAGAAAATTCAAACTCAAGATTTTATATCTTGAAAGTTTGAACTTTAAGCGCTAGTGCTTAAAATTCGCATAAAGAATTAAACTTGAGAGAGAAGGAGAAGAAGAGAAAATGAGCAATGAATGCAAATAAGAGATGTGCTATTTATAGAAAATGAAAAGCCTCCATTAAGTGATGCACCACTTCATATCATTGAATCAAAACCAATCTTGGCCATTCGGCCAAGACCAAATAGGCGCCTCTTAAAAGAGGCGCCACATTCACTGAATCACACGGCCAAATATGGCCGTGTGATTCCAATTTTTTATTTTTATAAAATAAATTATATATATATATATATATATATATATTATATAATATTACAATATAATAATATATTATAATATAATAATATATTATATATTATAATAATATATATGTATATATATAATCCTTTCGATTCAATCTTTTCATTCGATAAAATTTGAACTCAATTAATTTCTCATTCACCCTTATTGGTAATCGAGAAATATTTCCGTTCGCTACGTAGCTCGTTCGAATTATTTTATCGATTCTAAATGAGTACAAAACTCATTTTTCTAACACCTTCTCCTCGGAGGAGTTTCACCACTTGGGGGGGCGACGGGAGGTTGTCGGCGATACGGCCGTAGTTGATTCCTACGGCGCCGGAGTCGCAAATTCCATATCGTAGAAAAGGGAGTATGAATAACAGTGAAAAGAGAGAATCGGAGAAGCGAATTGGGAATTCCATAATCTGGATTCGGAGAGAGCGGAGGGTGGAGAGATTTCGTGGTAATGGAGAAGATTTATATAGAGTTTGTGGGGAAACAGGGGCAATGGAGTAGTAGTAGTGGGCGAAATGGGCTTCGAAAAGTGAAAACTCTTTCTTGTTACTTTGTGGGGAAAAAGTATATTTAATAGGAATAAGATTTATTTTTATTTCCTTATTATTTTAGGAAAAATAATATTATTGTTGTCTATGCAAATTGTATTGGATACTAACAAAAATATAATTTGGAGAAGAGAATAAAAATAAAATGATAATGTTTCATTTTTGCTTCAATTTTTAGTTTATATTCATCCGTTTATCTTTACTTTAAAATAAAAGATAAATATTTTTTCATATGTTGAGTTGACAAATAAAATCAGCCGATGAATAAAAATTGGATTTTTTGCCATGTAATCATTAATAAAAAGTACATTTAATGTTGGCTTAATAGCGTTTGAACGTTTTTATTTTATTTATTATACTCCCTCGGTTAACGTTAAGGAATAATGTTTATGATTATTAGTTTATGAAATTGCTACATTACGTGAATACACCTCAAATGATATTAATTAATAACAATCCACTCCAACATTATTCTTTTTATTTGTTATATTCTAAATTTTCCTTAGACTCGTCGGAGACCTCTGAAACAACTAAATTTGGATGGAGATCTCTGAAAGAAAATTCTGTTTTTCAAAATTCGATCTCGTCTTTTTTTAGTACTTGGAAATTATTTTTAGCTATTATGAAAATATTAATATATTTTTTTAAAAAAACAAATATTTTTTTTTGTTGATCCACTGTAGAATTTTAATTGGGCAGGTTTGTACATTGCAAAGTTGGCTAATTGACTACGTAAATGACAAATAGGTGATAAGGAATGAATGCAATCATATAGCAAAATATGAACGTTCGACTTGCCAGTCAAGCATGTTCATTTGGTTATTGTATAATAAATGTGGGCCATGTGATGCAATTATTTGATAGATAATAGTTTCCAACGGATAGGATAGAATATGTTGGACAAAATGAATTATAATTGTTTTCAATTTGATGTTGCAAAATAAAATTATTCCATGTTATATTTTTTTTGGGTATATCCCATGTCATTTTAACGGGGCTGGAACGTATCATTCAGGTTATTTGAAAATACACTGCATACAAGATACGACCGTTTTGAGATTTATCCGGCTTTCTCACATTCGAGATACAATTGAATTTTAAAAATTCACAAGATAACTTAATTTTGACAATCAAAATATTATTGGACATTGTGTGATTCAAATTTATGCATAGTATGTTTTGAGCTATTAACTTTATATTCTAAAATACGAAACATCGAACTATTCTAAATTTTAAACGAAGATAGTCTTTTTTGTAAATCCCTACGAGTGATCTACTAGATTAGCTATCGTTCTTCGATCTCAATATTAGGTCAATGATCAAAGCTATATTTTTCTTCTGATTCGCACAAGAGAAATTTTAAATTTGCATTGAGATAAAATAGTTGAAATCAGACTACTCCAGCAGGGAAACAGTAGCTTGCAGAGGCGGCGACACGGGTTGTTGTGATGGTGGTGTTCAGTCGAGACCTTTGTCCAGAATGAGAATGATGATCGATTTTTAGAGTTGGAGAGAGAAAAAAATCTAACATCTTAATATGACATGATGTCATATTTATTTGAATCCAAAAAGTTCGAATATGGAACAAATATTTGTCGAGTCGGCTTGAAAAGCTCGCGAACTGACTCGGTTCGTTTATCTCATAGTCAAAATTATTAATTAACATTTATTAGCATATTCTAAATTTTCTAATTAAATAATCATGATTTCATTATAATCCTCGGTTGACTATCTGACAGTGTCTATGTAACGAGGATACAAATCTCGTTATTATAATGAAAATATAAAATTTTGAATATCAAAATTTTACACAAACTCATTTTTTACGCCTGCTTATTTTGAAACTCTTTTACCAAACTAAATTAGGCAATTGCACTATCATCACAAATTTAGCATTCATGCTAAATTTCACAACTTTCAAATACAGAATATATTTATAAACTCTTTATAAGTTATCTGTTTGATCTAACATCAAACTTACAGTTTCCAAATTCAACTCATATAATTTAGCTATCTCAAGGGAAACATGTAATTCAATTGTAACGCACCATACTTTTACAACTAAAAGAATTTGCGGAAAAATTTGAAATTTTCTTAAACATAACATAACCTTCAAAGTTTGCCATAAAATATCTCAACCAAGTCCCCCATAAGACATGGTTGCTCAAAATAACTACAATAAAATTTGCTCACAGTGTTTCCCTCAAAACATGAAATCAGAGTAATTTAATATTTGCATAAAAACATAAACATTGCGGTCCTCGGGTTAGCGTCCCGCTCAGTCCAAGCCTGCCCCTTGGTCGCCACCTCCTGTCTCCTCATCAACTTACTCACCTGTATCGATCAAGTCTAGTGAGTCTAAAGACTCAACACGTATAAACTGGGAAATAGCGAGTACTACAAAATAAAACCGCATGCAACTTTAAAAATAGAACATACATACTTGAACTTGAATTTAACATGCTTGAAACTTGAACATCGTGAGCTTAACTTAGACGTGCCATCAACATGAGCTTTTCTTAAACATTCTCGTAACATAAACTTGAGCGTATAAAGCATATATAATTTTTGCGTAGGGCATGTTTCAAAGCAAGTGACCCATCACATAATAAGGCCTGATCAGACACACCACAATACTGGGCTGACAGGGACGTATCCACTGCCGCATACATAAGATCCCCGTTCATAAGTTTAACGGGTGGATTGGTCCCTGTTCATAAGTTTAACGCTTTCCAATCTCGATCTGAACCCGTTCATAAGTTTAACGGGGCGGAGAGGTCCTCGGCCACGTTCACCGACTTCCAAACCCATTCATACATTTGGTCACAAAGCAATTAGCATACCTCAAAACTTTAAAAAATGTTTTTCTTTTGCACGTCATCATACTTTCTTGGCGTTGAGGGATTCGTTGGATCTCGTTTGGGACCGTTGCTGCAACATGCTAACATGAGCTAAGAAGTTTAATTTGTGTGACTTGGACGTAAACATCATGCCTATACCTAAGCTCAATCGCTTACTTAGGACATGCTAAACTTCCTATGACTCGACCATGTAAATCAGTGCACTAAACCCAGACACCAAACCTCAAAGCATACATCAATATTTTTCCCAAAATAAGCAGTACCCGGACCCCGTGCCTGGGTCCGTGTACATAGGGCTGGGATCGGGTAGGGACCCGTCCCGTAACCCCCTAACCCGATCCCCGTCCCGATAAAAATGGGGAATAAAAAAAGATTCCCGATCCCGTACCCGACAAATATCGGGACACGAATGTTCGGGATCCCGATTGGTCGGGATCGGGTCGGTAAGGGAGACAAAATCCCGATAAATATTTTTAATTTATGTCCTGAAAAGAAAGCCCTCAAATCGTGTTTAGCTTCTGATTCAGGTACTAAATATCAAGAGAACACTTTTTTTTCATTTAGATTTTTCTGCTCATCTACATGTTCATGAATTCATAGGGAGCAAGAAAAATAATCAGGCGAAGAAGAACAAGAAGAAGAACAATGTGAAATTCGCGGAAGATGTGAAAGATTCAAGCACGGAAATCAACGGTGAGTCGTACAGAAATGAACAGACAAAATTCGGAGAAATTCGAAAGAGTTGCGGTAATGAAATTCAGAAAATTCCTGCAAATCATGTAGCTTTGTACAGTGGGATTCTCAAGGATCGTGTGTACAGAATGCAGTATTCTCACTGAATTTTCATTATTATGACCAAGAGTGAGTCATTCATTCTGTTCATTTTTTATTTTCATCGTTTCATTTTATTATTATTGTTGTTAGATATGAGAAATAAAATTTGAAGAATGTTTTAAATATTTGCACTTTTTAATATGACCTAGAGTTTGATCCGATTTATATTTATAAAAAAATATATTTTAAGTATAAAATTTTATATTTTTTAAATCAAATTAATAAGATTCATTTATGTTTTATTTTTTTGACGGATAAAATCAAATGTAGTTTGTCATCGTAAAATATACCTAATATAAATATAAAATTACTAAAACGTTTTAGTATTATGATTGTATTTGAAGTAAATTACTAAGATATGCGTAAGTGAAACAATATTTTTCATATATCTTAAAAAGTAAATGATGGATACACAAAAATACATTCTATACTATTCTTGATTTTTTTTAAAATTTATTTTCGTTTTCCATTTGTTCTCTAACTACAAATATACTAACTAATTTAAGAATATATACATATAAGTTAATAAAATATTAAATATATATAAAATAACCCAAATAAGTATAAATATTATGTATAGATTAAATTTAAAAAAATATTTTAATTCAATAAATAAATTTAGTATTTTAGTCTCTTTTTAAAATAAAATTAAATATTTAAATTTATTAATATATTCGGGTCGGGTCGGGTCGGGAATCCCGTCGGGTATATCCTATATTCCTGATCCCTTTCCCGATTCTGAGCGGGTCGGGAAAAATCCCGACGATTCGGGTCGGGAAAACTTCGGGTCGGGAAAATTTCGGATCGGGCCCGGGTCGGAAGTCGGGAAGGGTCGGGAATTTTCTGATTTTTGCCAGCCCTACGTGTACATACTGTAAAATGTGTCGTGAAGAAAAGGAAGGACACGGACCCCGTGTATAGGTCCGGGTATGGGTCCGTGTAGACACTGGAAAAAGGCACTCCGGAAGAACAAAGGCACGGACCCCGTGTAGAGGTCCAGGTAAGGGTCCGTGTAACTGCGCAAATTTTGACACCAAGGAGAAACAATGGCACGGACCCCGTGTCAGGGTCCGTCCCCGGGTCCGTGTACCTGCGGACGTGCCAACACGTGAAAATTCTGAACCTGATATGCTTAACACCTAAACTCGGTCGTACGGACTACGAATAGACACCACGAGACACTTCTTAGAATACTAAGGCATTATGTCAAACCCAAGTGAACAATAAAAATAACCCCAAGAGTAACAATCCACAACCAACAACACCGTTCGGACTTCGACACCAACTTTCTTTCTACGACGCTTAATTCAACTTGGTGCCTAACAACGCGAAACCACACGTTAATAACCATCCCAACATCATATAAAAAGTACCTATAGCAGCAGCGATCACCCGTCAAGCTCCAACGAAGCCTGCAAAAATAGAACTTCAAGGATACATCAATATCGTAACTTTTCTGAAAACGCAGTTTGAGCAGTCTCACGAAAAATGCCATAACTCACTCAATTTTCGTCCAAAAATTTCTAATTTTATATCAAATCGAAGGTATCAAAAAGTTCTACATTTTTCGCGTTGAAAGATTTCCCAAAATCTTGACTGAAAATTCGTAGTAACTCAAAATACAGTGAAAAACGGGATTTCAGATCTAAAAACTCTTTCAAAACGCATCGATAAATTTCCTGCTCAAACTACTACACATTATACGTGGATTTTACGCATAAAAACAATGCAACACATACTATGACATGATCGACGCAGAAAAGAGAGATTATACGTGTCTTTTGATATTTAAAAATACCGATACGACGATATCGAAGCGAAGACGGTGCGAGGCTCGATCCGGGACGATTGTGGCACTAAAATCTTGCAATAAAACCAACGAGAACCTGCTGGAAAATCGAATGGAAGGGGGCGGCTGCTTTCACCTCTTAGAACCCTAGTTTTCTCCTCTCAAAATAATAAAAATCTGATTTGTGAAAGTGTGTGTGTTAAGCGATTTTTAATGTGTGTGTGTGTGTGTGTGTGTGTGTGTGTGTTAAGGTAGTAATTAGGGAATAAACTTGATTAACAAAAATATAACAACTAATTAAAATCCTAACCTTCCTCTAACTTTTAATAATATCTCTAGATATGAAATAGAATATACAAGTGGCAAATATTTAAAAGTTACCATCATAAAAATTCACCTAATCAAGATATTAGGCTTTTAAAATACTAAAACTCTATAATTTATTTAAAATGCCCCAACTTCAACTTAAAATAAAATACCACATTTAAAATTTGCCAACTCGTCACCGGTCTCTTTTCCTCGGTCCCGCCTCGAATAATCGCCTGAAACGTTAAACTCGAAAGACATTTTAACGTGCATCATATAAACATAAATAATTTAAAATAATGCATTCAAATAAATCGTGCATGGCTTAAAACTCATTTTAAAATTAATTAAATGGTTTAATAATTAAATAAATGCATGTGTTATACGTGTACTGAATTTGGGCTCTACATCAATAGTTGTGTAACACTTAATAGTTTAGAAATACAGATAGCTTTGAGTTCTCAACTTTATATAATTCTGGACATCACTTGTCCTTATTCGTGCTTACTTAATTAGCCATATTTTTTCTCATCGACCTCTTGAAGAACGTCAGAACTCAAATCTGATCGCAATCATCGGATCATATTAAGAGCGTTAGCGTCTAGTAGCTTCACCTCATGATCTATTAAGTATTACTGATATTGTCTGCAAGAACTAGTAAGTTATGGTTAGTTATACTATGATCATTTCCACACATATATCCCCATTGAATATGCGATTATTAGTATATCGAGATTTGAAAATAAGTTCGATAATGATGTGATGTATCTTTGAGTTATCATAGTGGCATCGTATGTGCGAATAAGGAAACACATTTTTATAATGCATATGTCTTACTCAAGCCAAAGATTTCCTGCATCAAATCACATATGATCTCCACATATGATGTTACCTATGAATCTTCGACTATAATACATTGGCTCTTATGTTTGTCAAAACTAAACTCAATCTCCCCACCTGATGATTCTCGTGGAGTTGGTAAACAAATCAAAGTTTAATACTAGTACATAGAGCCTCCATATTGTCCAAAGTCAATGATTAATTTTGTATAACCATAACCGCGGATTAATTCACTCGATAAATTATAACCACTTGAAAAGTTCGAGAGATGAATATATGGAAGAATTAATATGATATATGATTGATAATTTTGTAAATTAGATAGATTAGAGATTTCTAATCAAATACATCACACAATGATGCATTGACCGTCTGGTCATATGTATTCAATTGTGAGATATGTAATTCAAAATCCATAAGATGTAATTTATCTATTCTATTATCTGATGACCATCTTTTGTTTTTAAAATTATCCTTATACAAATATTTTTCCTCATGACAACTTATTTTCAATATTACCTATTCAAATAGCATTATAACATCTCAATAATTTTGTAAATTATTAATAAATTAAAAATAAAATTAAGCATTAATAATAAAAATTAAAATATGTCATCTAGAGGATACCATCTTTTGTTTCCAAAATTATCTTTACACCAATATTTTTTCTCAATATTGCAATTGCAACTTATTTTCATTATTACTCATTCAAATTGCATTATGACTCCTCACTAATTTCTGTCAATTAGTATTTAATTAAACATAAAATTAAATATTTAATAAATTTTTTAAAAATTATATAAATTATGATTATAATTTTATACAAAACGTTTGTGTATAATTTACTAGTTTTTAATAAAAATTGGTGACATGAGAGTGAGGTCAGCCCACAAGGTCCAAACCTATCATCAGCAACTCACCTCTTTTTATATAAAATACAAACCTCATTAATAATTAATTTTTTTAACCATTAGGGATATAGTAGAAGAAGTAGGAACATATTTATTCAGGAAAGAAAATGAAAACGAGAATGTAATATTTGAGATAAATAGTACAAATTAAATTGAAATGTAATTTTTTTTTTAAAAAATATTATATATAAAATCTGACAGATATTTTAGTTGGGTGGGCAAGTAAAATAAAAAACAAGAAAGTCAAAACTAGAAGAAGATCTAATTCAAAAGCAATCAATTTGGTTCACACCAAAATTATTGGGGTACCTAGCACAGTTGGGAATCGATTGAATCAACGCGGCAAAGAGAAGCCGACTTATCATAGAATAATATTATATTATATACAACAACCTAATATCTTTGGCTCTTTAAATGATATCTCACGAGTCATGCCGTCGACATCTATCAATTATCATGAATTATTTTAACTAATAAATTATTCATTTCTCCCCACACACACACACACACACAAATATAAATATAAATATAAATATAAATATAAATAAATCTAATTTATATTAGTATATCTCTACAAGTTTATTTTTTAAAATTACTTCTAATAATTTATAATCTTTTAAAGATGATATTTAAAATACGATAAATGTCCTAATATACTCAATTAAACTTATGTAAACTGTCTCCGACATTGCCAATATATGTTACAAATTCAAATGTAATTGTAGAACGTCTTAAAATTGGATACTGCATGTAATTTATCCAATTAAACATATTATAAATTCATTGCGTTGAAGTAAAGTTATGTGCCAAGCATTATAATACGGAACGTAAATCATTAAAACAAGGGTTGAATAAATCTTCCTTGACGGATGCTACTATGCTTTCTCCTAGTTAGGTTAATTATGGTAGGGTAGATCGGGCGAGCTGTGTAGGCGATTCATCGGGTCAGGTAAGTTCTTCTCAAATACATTGGAGACCCGACAGATGGTAGCCGAACTGAATAATCTGCACACTTTAATAACAAAAAACGTTAGCGGGACGCCGTAAGGTTTTCCGGAATAGCCACTCCGACGCTCAAGTTAGTCAAATGTGTTTCGCAAAAGAAATGAATTATATAGAATGTATATTTAGCACCCGTGCAAAATTTTTAAGTGAATATAATACTTTAAGATCAAGTAAACCTAAGTATTTATAAGAGAAAATGTAATGATGACCTTGATTTCAATGTTCGGTTGCTACTTATATCAAGATGGTTGCCAATGCCCTGCCTTCTGACACTGCCGCATCTGACAGTCCATACTGCCTCTAGTCCAATCATATCATGCTTACGTGCACTGATGACATGCCAATGATTTTGAAGCATGGCACCCCTACAATTGTGGACCCAGAATTGACATGTGTACCTAGGTGATTGGGTAGATGATCATGGTGTGAGAATGAGAACCTGAGACCCCTGATCCTCTAAGTCTTATTACATTGCCTGAGCTAAGTCGAGGGCTCGGGTTACTTGAAAATGTGCTGGTCTGATCAGCATCCCCGATGTTACAAACCCAAGTGTGGTCTATAAAAGAGCGCTCCCTTACCCAATTTGGCTTTTACGCTGGCTTCTCTAATCATTTTGATCCATCCCCAACCCAAGTTTCATGATGATCCGATGACCCAGGTTCTTCCGTGGGTATCACCTTTCCCTTCTTAAATATTTGGGCTAGAGTCTCGCTCGCTATCTCAAGTGGTTAAATAGCACTCGGACGAGAAATTAGTTGATATTTTGAATTGGAGCGGGATAGGGATGATGTTATCATGATGTAAGCCCTAGCAATAAAAAAGAAAAATGTCTGACATATGTCGCTTCGTATTCTGGACCCATGTGTTCAACTACCCAATGAAATTTCCGATTTACATCTCGTTCGTTCGCTCATCCTAAGATCTTTGGTTGAGATCACTTTCACCCGAATTTTGTTATGGACCGCTTCACACCATCTCACACTTTTTGCGTCCTCTGCTACTCTCCCTCGAATCTGCCTCTTTCGGCCAGCCTTCCATACCTATCATCTACTCGTGAGTTTTTTTTGTCATGTCAAATTCTACTTTCTCAACCTCTGGAGCAAACGTTCATTCCTCATCTGGGTATAAATCTGTGGCGGTACGCTCCTTTACTCTTCCAA
The DNA here is from genome assembly GCF_022965805.1 of Primulina eburnea. Taxonomy (NCBI): domain Eukaryota; kingdom Viridiplantae; phylum Streptophyta; class Magnoliopsida; order Lamiales; family Gesneriaceae; genus Primulina; species Primulina eburnea. Next base: position 22,795,282 of record NC_133108.1, on the reverse strand, counting down.
TTTCTCCTCGTTCGTCTGCCATTTCCAAAAAACTCTTTCTCGCCTTTACCAAATCTAAAAAATCAAAAAAGTTACCCACCAGTCTGATGGGCATTCTCGAGCCCTGGATAAGGGTAAGGGTAAAGCACTAGCCTTGCCAAAAACTGATAAGGATGAGGTCTCGATTGCTACCTGGTTTTCTACTATGGTAGTTCTCTTCGCCTTGGGGTTCAAAGAGGACCTTGGAGTCCTCTGGTCTATCCCCTCCTCTAACTCCAACCTTATTCCCGATCCCTTGGACCGGGCTGACCAACTTCCGGAGGCTTTTTAGACTTTTGTTTGGGACTAGGTCCGGAGTCGCCTTCAGTTCTCCATTTACTCTTACTACATCGAGGTGACCCACTTTTTCGGTGTTCTTATAAATCAACTACACCCAAACTCCTGTTGCGTATTTTCGCTACCGTAAGTATACGGTGTCAAGTTTTAGTACTTGTTTGAGTACAGATATCGATCCCACGAAGAGTAATTATTTAAAATTGTATCCTAAGTACCATAATTGACACAGTTCAACTTTATTTAGAAAAAAATCAAAGAATTGGTGTATAATCAATTCAGAGAAACTAACAATTTGTGTAATTCTAGCACACAATAGAAATTCAATGAGTAAATAAATCTAGAGATATGATTTCATCTGGTTTCCCCTATGCTAAATCAAAATTAATTAACATGTTATTAAATTGCATCGTATTTATTAACCAAGAACTCACAATATTTTCTATTCCCTTTTTCAAGTGATAAATAGAACTGTATTACCTATTACTGATTTTAATATGTCTATTCAAAATCATGTAACACGTAATAAATGCACACAAGGTTCTCTTATGGATTCGCCAAAGTTATACGTCTTTTGCACGTTATAAACATCTGACGATGCGATTTTCCCTGTCCTAATTTCGATCATCTCTCTCGAGTGTTAGATCTCAATTATTAGATCAGTCGAATTATGGCCAGTAATTCAAAAGCATTAATGAAAAGAAATCACAAATAAACACGATGAATTAATTCATGAAAATTCAAAACATCAATAACATGGGTTCAACCAAGACTACATCAATCTCTAGATAATGGAATTAGTTCATACTCGAATCTAAATTAATACAAAACCTGTTTTTATTCATTAAAAACATAAAATTAAAGAACCGAATTAAGAACGTGTTGGCGAGAGATGAAAGTGCGTCTCCGTGTCCGGATCCAGCGTTTTCTATCTCTATTCTTCGCGTCCCGTGCTCCGTGAATACTCAATTTTTCTCCTTTTTCGAGTGATATGTCGGCTGTGACAAGAATTTTCGGAACCCTCAAAAATGCCCACGATGAAACCTATTTATTGCTGGATATCGCGTCGCGAGCATTGGCGCGCCCAACACTCGCGCATATGCGTGGGTGCTTCTGAGTATCAGTCTATGCGCGCCATTGCGCGGAGCCTTCTGCCTGTATCGCGCATGTGCGCGCCTTGAGTGGCGCATATGCGCAAAACTCACTGCCATAGTCGCGCATGTGTGCCGATGCATTGCCCTCAGCTCTTGCTTTTCTCACACTTCTTCTCATAAGCGCCATTTTAATTCATTTTCACGCCCATGTCGTAGTCGTACCTAAATTCCTGCAATCACACAAAAAATAACAAAAACACATAATTCTGCCCAAGAAAACTAACAATCTATAAGAATTGTAAGGATAATTTAAGTGCACAAAATGCACTTATCAAACCCCCCCAAACTTAAAGTTTTGCTAGTCCCGAGCAAAATAAAATAAAACATTAACTAACTAGACTCAACACCTAAAGAAAATAACTGACGGACAAGAATTGTGGAAAAAAAGGATAACCACTAGCCTCAGAGATTACAGTCCCCATCATATTGAATCAAACACATGCCACATTACTCACAGTTCACGTGCGTGTGTGTTCTGCTATTCTCGTTTACCCACTCCAAAAGCAAAGATAAGTTCATAACTTTTCATTTCATAAAATTTTGGACTCCTCGACACACATGTAATTAGCAAAATCATTGAGACACACATTTATCTTCACAAATCAACATGACTTATAGGGTAACATTTGGCTAAATAAAGTGGTAATATGGAGACAATAATTAACCAAATAAAATCCAATATCATGAGATGCGCACATGTACACAGTCAAATTTTGTGTCTATCGACAGCATTTTTCAAGTGTCCGTAGGCTTAACTTTGACAACTCTTCTCCACTAGTATATTGGGTACGTGTGACTCGGTTAATAGGTCTTTTAAGCTTATAACGTTAGGCTATGGTTAATGGCTACAAATGAAGGTAGGGAATCAAAAGTGAGAGAAACCAACCAATTTATTTTTCAACACGCTTCTCCTTCTTCCTCTTATTTCACAGCCACTTGCTTTACCACAACATATTCATCATTTTGTCCTCTTTTTCACATCAATACGTCATACTCTTTTATTTTGTATGCAACTTTTTCCTTCTCCCTTTCTCAACATTTCTCCCTTTTTTTCAATGATATTCTTATATGCGCACAAAGGAGAAGAACTTTTGTAGTGATACACATGTTCGTTTTCTCTCAGTTTTCGGTAGGTAATAGTGTATGTGCTCAAAAGTTGGTAGTTGACGTAAGGATTTAGAATTGATATGAATGGGGGCTTTTGTGTGCCTTGGCACACTCCATTCGATTTTCATTAAGCTCAAACATAGGACACTAGGGTATAATATGATGTTATGGGTAGGCTTGAAAGGCTCAAACGTTCCAAAAGTCGCCTAAATCATCTTTAAGTCATAAAATACCCGTATCTCTCCTCGAAGAGTGGCAAACCAAGTTCTAGACTGCTTTCTATGTATAAACGATCTTTATTTTAATAATATTTGAAATTATTATTTTGGCACATCTTTATCTGTATACCCATGTTAGTTGCATAGATAAAGCCCTTGAATATGCAAATAGTAGAAAGAATATGAGATGCTCATAGGATGAATATCATGAAACTCATATTTGGAATACTGTATATTCTAAACAGTTCCTAGTCGATTCAGCCGCCGCTAAGAAGGATATAGGCCGCTCGAGTTCGAGACTAGTATCTGCGATGTGAGTACCATGTTTCATTGGTAGGGGACATTGTGATGTCCGAGCATGCAGATAGGTGCTCCTGGTAGAGAGCACTGAACAACCCTCCATAAAGGACTTTCCAAGTGGTTCTCACTTATCTAGTGGAAACGTCCTAGTTTATGGTTGTACACCATTAGTCCTTATGACCCGAGACAACATTGAGACTCTATGTGCTAGCATTACACTTTGACTTGTTTACCGACTCTCAAGAGGTCATCAGGTGGCAAGGTTGGGTGTTCTGTCGAAACATATAGGAGTCGATGCATTGTAGTCGGGGATTCACCGCTTACCTCGGGTATGGATATCCTATGTGTATGTAGTATGAAATCTCTGATCAGAGTATGGTGGTAATTATGAAAGGGGTTTCATAGATTACACCATCGATGCAACTACAACATGACACATAGTATCGATTCATTGACAACTCTCGATATACCAATGGTTGTCGAATCGGTCGGGATATATGAGTTGAAGGGACCGTACTGTACGCTAACCATAATTGAATGGTTCTTGCAGGCACTATCATTTGATAACTAGGGAATCATGTAAGCGATGCTGCTAGGCGTTTAACATGATTGGTTGGGTACTATCAGACTTGAGTTCTGACGTTCTTGTTATCAAAGAGTTGATAACTAAGAATGGAGCAATTGGGGTATGCTCGTATAAGGACATGTTTAGTCCGAATCACATGGAGATGTGAACCCACGGCTAGTTGTATCAATGAACCATTGAGGGTCACACAAGTTCTAACTTTCTAGATCCCGTTGAGAAGTAAAATAGTTCAATGTGTTGAACGGCTTATAAAGGAGTTTATAAGCGTAAATAGAATAGAAGTATGACTTCTATAAGGAGAATGTAACATTTAATTTGAGGAAGTGTTCCTAAATTAAAAGTTGGCCAAACGAGTAATGTATTTGAAAATTATGATTTTCATATACATTATTATGGACTAAATTAAATTAATTCAAGTGTTGAATTAATTAAACACTAGTGGACCTAGTAGAGTTCAAATGATTAAATTAATTCAAGTGTTGGATTAATTAAGAAACATTGGGCCTTGTAGAGCCCAATTAGAAATAATTATTAAACTAGTGGGCTTGAGTAAAATCAAGTAATGTTTAAATGGTCTCAAATGTGTTTGAGACATTTAAATAAAAGTCCATGAGCCTTGTAATTGTTACAAGCCCAAATAGAATGTGCATGGGGAGGTGAAGAGTTGGGAGACAATTTTTTCAATGTTCAAAGCTTGGCATGCAACCTTTTGGCTTTAACTTTTTCCCCAACCAAGAAAAGTCTTCCCTTCTCTCCTCCCCACCCTTTTTGGACGAAAATTTGAAGCCAAAATTCTCCAATTTTTCTTTCTTCAATTGTTGATGAAAGAACACACTTCTCAAAGAAAAATACTCTAATTTTTCTAGTGCAAAATTAGAGTGGATCTAGCTTGTTGGTGGTGGACCTAATTTTGAAGGAAAGATTCAAGAACAAGGTGAAGCTTGTAGATTGTCATCCTTTGAAGAGCCAGGTTGTTTACAACTTGGTTGGAGCCATTACATCAATATTTGAGATTGATAGGTAACGATTTCTCAACACCCTATGAATGTCATAGTTTGTTTTTGTATATGCTACACCTAGTACATACGGTGGCCGAATTTTTCCATGTAAAAACCGAAATTTTTGAGCTTCCGTTGTGCATTTCGGTCACCTAAAATCGATCCCTTTCACATGCAACTCAATAACAAGTAATCAACATGTAGGTTTTGGAGTCCATCCATACATTCCAAATCCCAAATCACATGAGCACTCTTTTAGCATCGGATGTATCAACAATCATAGCAATCATGAGTTAATGTGTAAACAGTTAAGTAAAGATAGCATGCATTTAGATTCGTAATCATGGGACAACATGTGTTTCGAGTCAACTCTCATCATTGTTTGGTTATCACCTTAATTCCACAATTCTAAACAAAAAATTAGCGACTAAAAAGGGACATAAAGACTAAATTAACTATTATTTTTAAAAATAAATGAACATCAAAATTAAACACTAAAGCATCATCAAAATTAAACACTAAAGTATCAAATCAACTCAAATCACCCCCCAAACTTAAAATATACATTGTCCTCAATGTATAAACAAGAAAGAATGGGACAATCATACCTCCCACGACGAGCGTCAGTGCTCGCCGTCAACATCATCAACATCTTCGTCCATGTGTTGGGGTGGAGCCTGTGGAGTAGGTCTTGGATACTGTGGTGGCCATGCAGGTGGCTGGGAAAACATGGGATCCTCTGTACCTATAGGTGGGAACCGCTGAGCAAGCATGGAGGTGAAGTCCATCATGTACCCCATGAAGTGGTCGGTGCGGTACTGAAGCGAATTCAGCACCTGGCGTTGCTCGACGAGTAACTGCCTCTGATCCTGCATCTCATTTTCTAGTCGCCTCAATCTGTCTCCCCTGCGCTCTCTGGTTGCTGCAGGTGGTGGTGGAAGCCGTGACTTTGGGGGTTCCTCTTCGTCCGAGAACTCATGGGGAACATAGGACGCGGCTCCAAAGAAAGCAACAATAGGAGCCTTCGACTTAAGCACTTGTTCATCAGGCGACCAGGAGATGCCGGCCAGTCTGCATAGCTCGGTAACAATGTGAGGGCATGGAAGGGCGACCGTGGCTAATCCTGTGCCGGCTCTCATGATCGATCCATATATTATTTTCCCCAAGTCAACAGATTTACTCACCAAAATAGCAAAGACAAGTGCAACTTTGTCTTTGGTTACGTCATGGTAGTGCGAGGATGGGAGAACCCGGGCCAATATGAACGATGTCCACGCACTTGCATTGGGGCCCATATCAGATTTCTTTAGGGAAATCGGAGCACTCGAGCTCATTTTACATGTGGCACCTGCCTGACATACGGTCCGAATGACCGCTGAATAATTAACCCCATCTTCTAGGAATTCACCGTACTCGTCTTCTTCGAGGCTTGGCATCTGATAGATCATATTTATCGTTTGAGAATCAAACGATACTAATTTACCTCGCACCAGTACTTTCGACTCGTCATGCCGTATCCGAAGATTGGCATAGAACTCTCGCACAATAGAAATCACATAATCTAGAGGAGGGTGAGCAAATTCAACCCATTGTCTCCGTTCCAGTTCATTCACAATCATACCACGCGCTATCGATAAATTAAATTCCCTCTCCGAGATGATAGACCGAGTCATCGAGCTCTCATACACTTGCTGGGCTCCTCATTCCAAAATCTGTGAGAGTCGAAGCTTGAAGAGGAGGAGGCGCCCTTCTTTGATTTCTTCTTCTGTGCCATCTCAATTAAAAAATGCTTACAACCACACTTTAAATTCAACAAACGAAAAGCACTAATCACTGATAATCACGCCAACGTGCGTAGCAGATATAATCTCATCCACCAACTATCCGGTTAGCAATATACCGTGCACATCCAATCACGAAATGATTTAGAATAAATCGAAGTATCCACTTCACAAGATCACAAGTTCCTCAACTAGATCGACATAAATTCCAACTATGCTCAAGATGTGAACAATAATCTGAATAAAATTTTACTTGAGCGAGAAAACGACGGGAGATCGGAGTGTAGGCAGAAATTGGGTTGTGGTCAGAACATTGGTCGGCGTCGGTGATTGGAGGCGGTGGCGGTGATCGATTTTCTTAAGGAGGCGGCGCTGTGAATTTGCGGAAGAGAGTGTGGCTGTGTTGTGTTGTGTTAAACCGAGCCGCGATGCCCTCATTTTTTTTCTTAAATTAGGTCGCATGCATATGCGCGTCTTAGAGCGGCACATATGCGCGCAACTCACTGTCTCAAGTTCTTCGAATCTGGATATCGCGCATGTGCGCGCCTTGAACGGCGCATGTGCGCCGAGTCCACTGCCTATAGCGCGCATGTGCGCGCCTTGAGTGGCGCATATGCGCCGAACCTTCTGCCAAAGTGGCGCATGTGCGCGAAAATAAATCGCGCATATGCGCGATGCACTGTGTCGATACGCCTTTCGCATTTCCTCTTTTTTTTTTTTATTTTTTTTAAATTACCTGCAAAAATAAAACGATTCAAATTAATACTCGAATAGGGAAAATTAAAAGTAATAACTATGAAATTGAAATAAAATAATAAACGTAAAACGAATGCAAAAATAAATAAATGTGGGTTGCCTCCCACACAGCGCTCGTTTTAACGTCATCAGCATGACTTTCTCCTGTTCATGGTGGGTCGTATGATTTCTTGGATGGCCTTATTTCCACCAGCTGACTTTCAACTTCCATGGTCATTTTTCCTCGTTTCACGTCAATGATAGCTCCAACAGCAGCCAATAATGGTCGTCCTAGAATGACGTGAACGTCCTGACTATTCTCCATATCTAGTACCAAGAATTCTGCTAGAGCTTTCAATTTGTCAATCTTCAGTTCAACATCTTCCACAATACCCAATGGCACCTTCACCAATTTATTTACCAGCTGCAAGCTTAATTCGGTGGATCTCATCTTGCTCAATCCAAGTTTCTCGTAGAGAGAACTTGGCACATTATATTTATACTTGCTCCTGAGTCACGGATAGCTTTTTCTAATAAATGACACCCTCTATTTCACATGGTACAATAAATTCACCGGGATCTAGCAATTTCTGAGGAGGATTTCTTCGTGTTTCTTCGGTAACTTCACCTTCCACCTGATCTACAAACTCATTATTAGTGTGTATGTTCTTGAGATCTTCAAGACCTTTTTTCTTTTGAAATTCAGCTTGTAATTGTAAAAAACGCTGGGGGTAGGGAAGTAAAGAAATATCAATGCATTGATTTAAATCATACCTCTCAGATTTCTTACCTCGGGCTCTTTTGGTTGGATTTAGCTTTTCATCCCAAAAAAGTGTGAGGTCAACCTCCTTCTCTTCTCTGCCTACCACACAAATCTCTTCATGATGTATAAAAATGGCATTCACCTCTGTCAGATTTGGGTTTGCAGTCTTTTGAACTGCGCTTGACGGTTGAGACGTTAGTTGCTTCGTTATCTGCCCCACTTGCGATTCAAGGATTTTCAAGGTAGCACCAATACTTACCATGTGGGTTTCTAGGTTGTCAAGCCTAGACTCAGTCCTAGCCATTCTCTTGCCAGATTCAGCAACAAAACTCCCAACTAAATCCTCAAATGATGGCTTCCCTTCCCCATTTGATGTATTGAACCCCGATGGAGGATTCAATACATTCTTATTATTTTCATATGAAAATTCTCATGATTTCTCAATCCAAGATGATAAGTATTAGGGGGAGGGTTACCTCGATATCCTCCATAGCCTCCAAAGTTCTTGTTGTTGATGTATTGGACTTCTTCAGGAAAATATGATTCTTCAACAACAACTGGTGGTCCCTCAGTGTTTGATGTACCCACTTTATTCATAGTCGCTATCTGTGTAGTCAATGCTGATACTTGCGCAGTGAGTGATGTGATAGGGTCCACAACATACACTCCAGCAGTCTCTGTACTCCTGGCCTCTCAGACGGCCATTGGTAGCTGTTAATAGTCATCTGCTCAAGCAAGTCGTAGGATTGAGCAGGAGATTTGGCAAATATCGTGCCACCTGCTGCTGCATCCACTGTTGTCCGTGTCTGACCATTCAAACCGTTATAGAAAAGCTCAATCTGGACCCAGTCTTCAAAACCATGATTAGGGCACCTCCGCAATAACTCTTTGTACCTTTCCCACGCCTCATAAAGCTGCTCAAAGTTAGTTTGCCTGAAAGTACTGATCTCAATCTTCAATGGTGCAGACTTAGCTGGGGGAAAATATTTAGAAAGAAATTTTGTCGCCAGCTCCTGCCATGTAGTGATACTTCCAAAAGGAAGTGATTGGAGCCATCCTCTTGCCTGGTCCCTGAGAGAAAATGGAAACAAGCGCAATCTAATAATATCATGAGAAACATTATTAATTTTTACCGTATCCGTGATCTCCAGGAATGTACTTAAATGAACATGAGGATCAGAAGTGGCAGTTCCAGCAAATTGGTTCTGTTGAACAATATTTATCAGTACAGGCTTCAAATCGAAATTGTTTTCGTTTATGGTCCCTCTTGCAATACCAGAGTAATGATTGTTGATCACTGGTCTGAAGTGGTCTCTGATAGGTATGGCGTCTGGCGGGTTATATCTTGCGTCCTCTTTGTTTTCAGCCATTGTTTGGATTTCTTCCCTTCTCGCTTTTCTTAGTCTCCTCGCAGTTCTTTCGATCTTCGGATCAAAGATAAGCAAATCATGGCTGTGCGATCTTAGCATGCACTGCAAAACAGAAAAGATTCTAACGTAACAAAATAAATAAATAAAATAAAATCTAAATTAAAGTCAAGCCTACTTATTAACGATATTAGTATGCAATTAAACAGTTTACTCCCCGGCAACGGCGCCAAAAACTTGTTGCGTATTTTCACTACCGCAAGTATATGGTTTCAAGTTTTAGTACTGGTTTTAGTACAGATATCGATCCCACGAAGAGTAATTATTTAAAATTGTATACTAATTACCATAATTGACATAGTTCAACTTTATTTAGAAAAAAATAAAAGAGTTGATGTATAATCAATTCAGAGAAACAAACAATTTGTGTAATTCTAGCACAAAGTCGAAATTCAATGAGTAAATAAATCTAGAGATATGATTTCATCTGGTTTTCCCTATGCTAAATCAAAATTAATTAACATGTTATTAAATTGCATCGTATTTATTAACCAAGAACTCACAATATTTTCTATTCCCTTTTTCCAGTGATAAATAGAATTGTATTACCTATTACTGATTTTAATATGTCTATTCAAAATCATGTAACACGTAATAAATGCACACAAGGTTCTCTTATGGATTCGCCCAAGTTATACGTCTTTTGCACGTTATAAACATCTGACGATGCGATTTACCCTGTCCTAATTTCGATCACCTCTCTCGAGTGTTAGATCTCAATTATTAGATCAGTCGAATTATGGCCAGTAATTCAAAAGAATTAATGACAAGAAATCACAAATAAACACGATGAATTAGTTCATGAAAATTCAAAACATCAATAACATGGGTTCAACCAAGACATCAATCTCTAGATAATAGAATTAGTTCATACTCGAATCTTAATTAAAACAAAACCTGCTTGTATTCATTAAAAACATAAAAGTAAAGAACCGAATTAAAAATGTGTTGGCGAGAGATGAAAGTGCGTCTCTGTGCTCGGATCCAGCGTTTTCTATCTCTGTTCTTCGCATCCCGTGCTCCGTGAGTACTCACTTTTTCTCCTTTTTCGAGTGATATGTCGGCTGTGACAAGAATTTTCGGAACCCTAAAAAATGCACACGACGAAACCTATTTATTGCTGGATATCGCGCCGCGAGCATTAGCGCGCCCAAGACTCGCGCATATGCGCGGGTGCTTCTGAGTATCGGCCTTCTTCTTGCGCGCCAAATGCGCGGAGCCTTCTGCCTGTATCGCGCATGTGCGCGTCTTGAGTGGCGCATATCCGCAAAACTCACTGACATAGTCGCGCATGTGCGCGAAAATAATTCGCGCATGTGCGCCGATGCATTGCCCTCAGCTCTTGCTTTTCTCACACTTCTTCTCATAAGCGCCATTTTAATTCATTTTCACGCCCATGTCGTAGTCGTACCTCAATTCCTGCAATCACACCAAAAATAACAAAAACGCATAATTCTGCCTAAGAAAACTAACAATCTATAAGAACTGTAAGGATAATTTAAGTGCACAAAATGCACATATCAACTCCTTCCATATAATGGTCTCGGCCTACATGATTTTTAAAATGAAAACCTCCTTATCAACCCCCATCCTTCATTACTATTTCATTTGTTGATTTAATGAGAGACTTTCACTTTAACTGCCTGGATCAACAAAAGTTTCATTGATGATATCCCTTCTTCTCTAAATGAATGGAAAAGTCAGTTCTTATATGTTAGTCTTCCCTCCTCTCCCAAGTTTCCAATAGGGTTTTGTGAGGCCCGAGGCCGAAGAAGGCGGGGGGTGATCGCCGGTGCCATCTGTTGCACGGACAATGAGCGGCTCCTGGCAGGCTTCTAGGTGGAGAGAACATGAATGAACCGACCCACATGGGAATGAGAGGGATTCCGAGACTGTTCAATGTAATGGACTGTACAGTTGAAGAGGGCTTAAAAGATTTGATTTGTACTACTCATATCCCGAAGGTGCATCTTCTTTTCGGTAGCTCATCACATAAGAACTCCAAAGTTAAGCGTGCTTGACTTGGGGTAATTTTGGGATGGGTGACCCCTTGGGAAGTTTCCTAGGGTGCGTGTGAGTGATGACATAAGCACGTTGGAAAGACCCGTCTTGATACAGTGAGGACAGTCGTCGAATCTGGGCCGTTACAATTGGTATCAGAGCCGACCTCTCTTAGTATGGTGTGGTTCGGGGATGAACCAAGTGGAAGCTGGTGGGCATGTGAGGCCCGGGGCCGAAGAGGGCGGGGGGTGATCTCCGGTGCCATCGGTTGCATGGACAATGAGAGACTCCTGGCAGGATTCTAGGTGGAGGGAACATGAATGAACCGACCCACATGGAATGAGAGGGATTCCGAGAATGTTCAATGTAATGGACTGTACAGTTGAAGGGGGCTTAAAAGATTTGATTTGTACTACTCATATCACGAAGGTGCATCTTCTTTTCGGTAGCTCATCACATAAGAACTCCAAAGTTAAGCGTGCTTGACTTGGGGCAATTTTGGGATGGGTGACCTCCTAGAAGTTTCCTAGGGTGCGTGTGAGTGAGGACATAAGCACGTTGGAAAGACTCGTATTGATATAGGGAGGACAGTCGTCAAATCTGAGCGTTATAGGTTTCTTCCAATCTACCTTCCTAGCCCGAACTCCCCAAGTCATATAAATATGAAAAACCTTATAACCGGAGCCAAGATCTCGTAGAAGAAAAGCAGAAGTTCTCCTCTTCACTGCTGATTTCATAGGTGAATCTTGTGGCGTACAGGTTGGATACCCGAGCTGAGGACCCTGTTGATTGATGAATTCGACGCCTCGGGTACTCATCCCGATACCATTTTCTTCCCTTTATTTTCTATTAACTTTAAATATTCTGTTGTTAACACTTTTATTTTGCAGATTGTCCCGAGATGCAGGAAGCCTTTGCCAAGAGACGGGCTGCTGAGAAAGTGGCCTAGGAAAAGAAATGGGTTGCTCAGAAAGTTGATACAGAGAAAAAGCACTTGATAAGAGGGTGGCCGACGAAGCCCAAGCAGCTGTTGAGGCCCAGGATGCTGAAGAGAAAATGTTTGTTGACAATAGGGAGAGGAAGCGATCAAGAATTCCATCAGAGAGGGGATGGTTGCTGAGGCCCCAGTGGAGGAATGAGATCCCAGGCAACCCGATCCCCCTTGAACGATCGAGGATGCAATCCCCCTTATTCGATGAAAGAGAAAGGCTATTGGTGATCCTAAGACAACCATCCTCACTGGCACCGATGAGGGGGCATAAGACTCCGTTCGAGAGGCCTCGTACTCTACCCAGACTACCCCGCAGCAGCACCAACCAAATCCCCAGGAGCTCGGCTTAACCTCTTCCTAGATTTTGGTAAGTCATATTTCCAGGTACTTCATGTTCCTTAAGTAATTATTTTTTTCTCTTTGTTTTAGCTTTTTCTTATGCAGGGCCTTCGGATACTGATATATGCCTATGAAGAGGTCGTTTCTATGGCCAAACAAGAAGCAGGTCGTGATCGAGCTGCTAGTAAACTTCATGTTCAGTTCAAGGATGAACTGGATTGGGACGGTTGTACACCATGAGACGATATCTGAGCTCAGGACGATATCTGAGGTAGTTTATCATCAGTTAGAAGAGTCCCAGGCGAGCCTTCAGAAAGCCCAGATGGAGAATGTGGCGGCAGTTGCCAAGGAAGACATATTGAGGGCCGAGCTCTCAACTTCAGAGGTGCGAGTCTGATCTTTGGCCAAGATCTTGATAGGCACAAGGCCTGGACCGATAAAGCCTACGCTGCTCTAGTTGTCCATCTAAAATCTGAGGATGAACGACGGAATTCCTTTCTAAAGTTCCAAGAGTTCAGAGCGGTGGTGGAAGATAAGGCTTATTCCTTCTTCCAGATCGATTTCATTAAGTGCCGGAAGCAGTTTGAAGAGGCTGGCCTTCTCTCACCAGATAAAGAAGGCTTCCAAACATTGACTTGGCCATTGGCTCGTTCCTTCAGGATGAAGAAGGGGCAGGAAGGAGGGAATAAGCTTGTAAAAATTTCTTTTCTTTTTTTCATTTCCAGCCTCAAGACTGTAAGGTCCAAAATTAAGACGACGTAACTCAACTGCATGCAAACTTAGGAATTATGAAAAATGGTTAATTAATTTATTTTAATTGCTAAATTGATTATGTGACATGAATGATTTGATGTCAAATAGGATTTTATGTTCATTATGCATAAAGCTGTATTTTTAAGGTTTATTCGAGTTGCGATCGAGGAACGGAGACCGAAGGCTGAAAAATAGTAAAATAATTTTTTTTAAATAATTGTTTTAATTATTTAAAATAGGGTTGATGCTTTTTCATATTTTTGAAAATAAAGGGTTTTGAGGTGAATTTATACGGCGGGACGTAAATTTTATCGGCGTTGGTTTTTCAACAAAAATACAAAATTTTTGGCAACCAGGCTATTAAATTCACAAACTTTATTTAAACAAAATTATTTTAATATTTAATTAAGCACTAATGAGCCTAATTGTATGCTTAATGGGCCTAAACTTAATTAATGATTAATTAACAATTTAATGTACAAAACCCCACCCCAAACCCCATTCAACTCACACCACATTTCAGAAAATTCTCCCCACACTCTTGTCAGGGCACACACAAAATATTGAAGGAGAAATTTTCGAAAAATTCAAGGAAACAACCATGGTTTTGAAGATAAATCAACCTAAGGTCTCCTACATCAAAAGTTCTTTGTATCGTCAACGTATAATCGTGCGTTTAAAATGCAAAGGCATGAAATACATCTCCTTTTATTGTCTATCACATCGTACTATCGTTTTTAATTATGTTGTACGAAAAACATGGTGTTCTTATTATTATTTTCGGAATTTTGCATATACATGAGTTAAACTAATGGTTTTATGTTCCAAACCATGTTCTATATGTGTCAAGGGGGGGCTGCCGTGATGTTTGGATATGAACAAGTGATGTTTCTTCATGATTTTAAGGGTCCTAAGACATCACCATACACGTTAAACAACAAGTAAACAAAAGAAGGAGAAGATTTTCCTGTCATGGGGTTAGGTGATCGGGTCTCATGTATAAGGGGTTGGCTTGGTCTTGGTTATGGTCAGGGCTAGCCAGGGACGGGGTTTAGTCGAGGGAAGAGTCCTAGCCATGCTAGGACTCGAGTAAGAGGGCTGGGAGGAGTCCTTGCTAACAAGGACTCCTACCCGAGAGCCCTAGTGTAGCGCGCAGGCTTGCACAGCTTGTGCAGGGTGGTGGGTTCGGTCCAGGGCTCAGGGGATGGGCTAGGGCGAGTCTTTAGGGTCCTAGGAGGGTGTGTAATTGGTTGGTTTAGGGTCTGGGCTCTCTAGTAGGGACCTAGACACGAAAACATAGAGTCCATGTATTTAGGGAGTTCTCGAATACAGCTCTTTGGGTTGGAATGCTTTGGTTTCAGGTTGTGGTTTCATAGGGGTCCTAGTGGTCCAAAGGGTCCTTGAGGGTCCAGGGGAGGCGTGGCCCAAAGATGGCTCAGGGTGGCTCGAGCTTTACGCGGTGCAAACGCGAGGGTGGCTCGGGTATGGCTTAGGCGTGAGGTTTGGGTTTTCTTGTTAGAGTAGGTGTACGTCGAGACAAGTGTTGGCCGAGTATTCACAATGAAACTCTATATATAAACAATTTTTATTTTAATAATATTTGAAATTAGTGTTTTGGCACATCTTTATCTGTATACCCATGTTAGTCGCATAGATAAAGTCCTTGAATATACAAATAGTAGAAAGAATATGAGATGCTCATATGATAAGTATCATGAAACTCATATTTGGAATACTGTATATTCTAAACAATTTCTAATCAATTCAGCCGCCTCTAAGAAGGATATAGGCCGCTTGAGTTCGATACTAGTATTTGCGATTTGAGTGCTATGTTTCATTGATATGGGACATTGTGATGTTCGAACATGCAGATAGGTGCTCCTTGTAGAGTGCACTGAACAACCTGTTTGACTTAGTGCACGTCGAGCCAAGTTTTGGCCGAGTGTTCACAATGAAACTCTATGTATAAACAATATTTATTTTAATAATATTTGAAATTATTGTTTTGGCACTTCTTTATCTGTATACACATGCTAGTTGCATAGATAAAACCCTTGAATATACAAATAGTAGAAAGAATATGAGATGCTCATATGATGAGTATCAGGAAACTCATATTTGCAATACTGTATATTCTAAATAGTTCCTAGTCGATTCAGCCGCCGCTAAGAAGGATATAGGCCGCTCGAGTTTGAGACTAGTATCTGTGATGTGAGTACCATGTTTCATTGGTAGGGGACATTGTGATGTCCGAGCATGCAGAGAGGTGCTCATGGTAGAGTGCACTGAACAACACTCCATAAAGGACTTTCCAAGTTGTTCTCACTTATCGAGTGGAAACGTCCTAGTTTATGGTTGTACACCATTAGTCCTTATGACCCGGGACAACATTGAGACTCTATGTGCTAGCATTACACTTTGACATGTTTACCGACTCTCATGGGGTCATCAGATGGCAAGGTTCGGTGTTTTGTCGAAACATATAGGAGTCGATGCATTGTACTCGGGGATTCACCGCTTACCTTCGGGTATGTATATCCTATGTGATCTCATGTGTATGTAGTTTGAAATCTCTGATCAGAGTATGGTGGTAATTATGAAAGGGGTTTCATAGATTACACCATCAATGCAACTACGACATAACACATGGTATCGATTCATTGACAACTCTCGATATGTCAATGGTTGTCGAATCGGTCGGGATATATGAGTTGAAGGGACCGTACTGTACGCTAACCATAATTGAATGGTTCTTGCAGGCACTATCATTTGATACCTAGGGAATCATGTAAGCGATGCTGCTAGACGTTTAACATGATTGGTTGGGTACTATCAGACTTGAGTTTATCAAGGAGTTGATAATTAAGAATGGAGCAATTGAGGTATGCTCGTATAAGGACATGTTTAGTCCGAATCACATGAAGATGTGAACCCACGGCTAGTTGTATCAATGAACCATTGAGGGCCACACAAGTGCTAGCTTTCTAGATCACGTTGAGAAGTAAAATAGTTCAATGTGTTGAACGGCTTATAAAGGACTTTATAAGCGTAAAGAAAATAGAAATATGACTTCTATAAGGAGAATGTAACTTTTAATTTGAGGAAGTGTTCATAAATTAAAAGTTGGCCAAATAAATAATATATTTGAAAATTGTGATTTTCACAAACATTATTATGGACTTAATTAAATTAATTCAAGTGTTGAATTAATTAAACACTAATGGGCCTAGTAGAGTCCAAATAATTAAATTAATTCAAGTGTTGAATTAATTAAATCATATTGGGTCTTGTAGAGCCCAATAGTAAAATAATTATTCAACTAGTGGCTTGAGTAAATTCAAGTAATGTTTAATTATTCTCAAATTTGTTTGAGATAATTAAATTAAGTCCATGGGGTTTTAGTTGTTAAAAAAGAAATAAAATTACATGCATGGGAGGTGAAGGGTTGGAGATTACTTTTTCAATCTCCAAGGCTTGGCATTCTAAAAGTGGTTTTAGCTTTTCCCACAACCAAGACAACTCATCCTCCTCCCATTACACAATGAGATGGCCGAAATTTTGATGATAATCTGCCTTAATTTTTCTCTCATTTTTCTTCTTCAATTGTTGAGGGAAGAAAACACTTCTCTTTGAAAAATCTTTTTATTTTCTAGTGCAAAATAAGAGGGGATTCTAGCTAGTTGGTGGTGGGCCTAATTTTGGAGCAAGGAGAGCTTGAAGATTTTCTTGCCATCAAGAGCTTAGTTGTATATCAACTAAGTTGGAGCCAACATCAATCTCTTAAGATTGATAGGTATATTTTCTAAACACCCTATGTATGTCATATTGTGTTTTTGTATTTGCTACACACTTTGTTGGGTGCTCGGTTTTCTTGCTCTTGAAAATGTATGATTTTCGTTTTTAAACTTCCGATGCGCAACCGGAACTGTAACCGATCCCCTTTCAAGTGGTATCATGAGCTAAGGTTACAATTTTAGTATAGCAAATACATGATATTATGTTGATGCCCAAACCGCCCGAAAAACCGGCCTTCGAAAAGTTGTTTTGATTGTCTCATATGGTTAGAAATGGGCAGCCCCCTTGGGCTGCCTGAACATCCCCATATTTTCAAAAGTAATTTTTTTTTTGTAAGTTGGCCGGAATCTGGCGACAGAGCTCCAGCGACGGGGATGACGACTAGTGTTTTCAAAAGTGTTTTGGAATATCAAAGTGTCATGAGCCTTGAAGTTGTTGGGCCATTAGTTGGCTAATACAATTTGTGAATTTAAATGAGCCAAAATGTTTTTGGTGAAAAATGATTGCTTGGACCCTTAAGTTTAAATCCACAAAATTTGTGCATATTATCTCATGAAATAAATAATTGAAGTTGGAATTTAATTATTTATAGTAAATTGTGATTTACAAGAAATTAGGTTATAAATAAATTAATTAGAAAGTAGAGAAAGGTGTTTGTATACTTTGTTAATTTAGTTTATAATCGTGGCAGTTAGTGATTGGATCAAGATATATAATATTGGATCAAATAATTATTGTGATAATTAATTGATGGTGTATGATATGTGATATTATGTATGAATGATGATCAAAAGCCCAAGCCCAATTTGCTAGGCGTATGCTAGGATATTTTGTGTTGAATGATTGTAATAATTATGAAATTTATAAAGTGGGCTTGGTTTATAGCCCGTTCCCACCCCCCATGAGATGTATCCCTATTTTCCATGGATATTTATTTGTAAATATTAGTATAGTGGAAGATCAAGATTGGAAGATGGTGGTCTTGATGATTATGAAGATCGAAGATATGTAAATATTGGAAGCATATGTAATAGTTGCATTTGTATCCCATGCATTTCCCTAGGATTGGACCTAGGCCTGTGTTTATCTCACACAGGCCATTAGTTTTGGGGCAATTGATCATCCCTGTTTTGTTTATTGTTTATAATATATGCATAATATGTTATAAATAATGAGTATGTGCGTTATTATTATGATAATAACAAAGTTGCATGAATCCGGCAAACATACGATCAAACATGACTAGCTTTTAAATAAAATTAATGATGAGACCTTTCAAAATTAAAAACCCTCATTTTGAATAAGATTCAAAATTAATATCAAGCCCGAAAAGGGGAATTATAAATTTGTTTATAATTTCCATGTCTTCCATCGACAATGGGTGCATGATGAACGCTACGCGTGCTCGGGGCTCGGCTCATATTATTGGAGGGGCCCTGGGTGCCGGAAAGCTGTGACATCAATTAAAATGGTGATGTGAACTACGTGGAACATCGTTGGGTAAGGCTTGAAACGTAAGATGAACGACGTCATATTATTGGGTCCTAATCAAACGTGAGTCAAAAGTTTACGTAGAGGGTTGCATGATGATGCAATTGGAAACTACCTTTTAGGAATTGTGATTGGATGATATTATTTCGAGATCATAATTCGCTAATTGGACCTTGCGTACCTACTGAGGAAAGGAGTTTCCCGTTTTCACTAGAGGGTAGTGAAAAATTTCAAAACAGTGGGAGCGAAAATTTATAAAGTAAAAGTCCATACTTTATATCTTACTAAATATTTTAAAATAGTCATTAACATTTATCTGTTTTACTTTTCATTACTTTTTGACAATGTCTTCGTTTCGCAATCCGCTATCTGTAATACTCGACAAACACGTATTAACTGGACTTAATTACCTCAATTGGCTAAGAAATCTGAAAATCGTCTTGAATTCGTAAAAGATATCTTGGGTATTTGATACCGGCTGTGGCTCACATCTCTGTAATGAGTTATAGATGATGGGAAGAAGTAGAAGGCTTAGGGAAGATGAGACCTTCTTGAGGATGGGCAATGCAGCAAGAGTTGCTGCCAAGGCCAAAGGAGATGTTTATTTGCTGTTGAACAATGATTTTAAGTTAATTTTAAGATATGTTTTGTTTGTACCAGATTTTGTGAAAAACATTGTTTCCATTTCTATGCTAGATAAAGATGGATATTCTTGTTTATTTAGCAAAGGTGTTTGCAACATTTACAAGAATGAATGTTTAATTGGTACTGGAGAACTTGAAAACAATCTCTATAACTTAAAATTGAAAAATATTCCACTAAACAATGTCCAAGCTATAACAACAACAAACGAGCGAAAACAAGATACTCTAAATTCTGCACAATTATGGCATGCTCGATTAGGACATATTTCCCTAAGAAGGATGAACAAGCTAGTGGGAGTGGACATGTTTGATATGTCTATTATTAATGCTCTCACGACTTGTGAATCCTGTCTGAAAGGAAAGATGACCAAAATTCCCTTTAAGGGCCATGTGGAGCGATCCAAAGGGTTATTGGATTTGATCCATACCGATGTGTGCAGTCCGCTTAGCATCACCACTAAGCATGGACATGCCTACTTCATCACCTTTACCGATGACTTTTCGAGGTATGTGTATGTGTATTTGATGAAATACAAGTCTGAAGCCTTTGAAAGGTTAAAAGAATTCAGAAGTGAAGTACAGAAACAGTTGGGACGAAGCATCAAGACACTTCGATCGGATCGAGGTGGTGAGTACTTGAGTGCCGAGTTCCAAGAGTATCTTAGGGAGAATGAGATTCTCTCGCAGTGGACTCCGCCCGCTACACCGCAGTTGAATGGTGTTTCGGAGCGTCGTAACCGGACTTTGATGGACATGTTTCAGTCTATGATGGGGTTCACGGAGTTGCCGCCATCGTTTTGGGGATATGCACTTGAGACAGCGGCACTGTTGTTGAACAATGTCCATTCAAAGGCAGTTGACAAGACACCATATGAGATATGAATGGGTAAGCCACCCAAATATTCTTATCTTAGAATAAGAGGGTGCCCTGCTTATATGAAGCAGGTAGTGGGAGATAAATTGGATAGTCGATCCATTTTATTTTACTTTGTGGGATGTCCAAGGAATTCAGTTGGATATTACTTCTATCATCCCCAAGAAACAAAGGTGTTTGTTTTTAGCAATACAACCTTTTTGGAAAATGAATTTCTATTGGATAGAAAAAGGGAGATGATAGAACTCGAAGAGATTCGAGAGACACCCACAATTATAGAACCCACACCCGAAGAGCCAAGAGAGGAGATACAAGCTCCTAGAAGATCCGAGAGAGTCTCGAGACCACCTATGAGGTATGGTCTGCTTCTTGAAGAAGGCCATGATGAGCCTAACCATGGATGTGATCCAAGGACCGTCAAGGAAGCGTTATCTGATGCCGATTCATCCAAGTGGTTTGAAGTGATGGAATCTGAGATGAATTCCATGCATTCGAACCAAGTGTTGGAATCCCGTGGATCCACCTGAGGGAATTGTTCCCGTAGGGTGTAAATGGATTTACAAGAGGAAACTTGGGGCGGATGGGAAGGTATTGACCTTCAAGGCGCGATTGGTGGCAAAAGGATATACTCAAAGACAAGGAGTTGACTTTGAGGAAACCTTTTCTTCAGTTGCAATGTTCAAGTCTATAAGGATATTGCTAGCCATAGCTGCATGGTATGACTATGAGATATGGCAGATGGATGTCAAGACAGCCTTTATTAATGGGGATATTAAGGAGGAGATTTACATGTCTCAACCTGAGGGGTTTACATCTATCTGAAGTGAGCATATGGTATGCAAACTTCAGAGATCTATTTATGGTCTAAAGCAGGCATCTAGGAGTTGGAACCTTAGATTCGATAGTACAATCAAAGAGTTTGGTTTTACTAAGAATCCTGAGGAACCCTGTGTGTATAAGAAGGTCAGTGGGAGTGTTGTGACATTCTTGGTGCTTTATGTTGATGACATTCTACTCATTGTGGATGATGTAGGAATGTTGCAATCAACTAAAATATGGTTAGCAAGTAAGTTCTCGATGGACTCAATAACCTCAAAAGGTTCTAGCGGTAGCACTGCGGGATGATCTGGAGATTTGAAGCCGTGGGTGTTGCATTGGATGTTGCCGGAGTTGGGGCAACATCCTCTATATGACCTATTTCGCTGCGAAAATCTTTAGGGTCAAAACCTTTTCCTGCCATTGTTTAGATTGTTAGTGAAAGAAAATGATTAGTGCAGGAAATCGAGAGAAATTGTGTGAAGAGAACACGAAAATTCGAGAAGAAATTATGCTGATAAGGATGAATTAGGCGGTGTAAATCAAGAGTATAAACATGAACTTTCAGTGCAAGGGTAACAAAAAAAACCAGTAACTGCCTTTAATCTAACGGTAAAAAATGAAACGGAAAAATCTAGCCGTTAACCCTTTCATGCAATTTCTGAGATGATTTTCGCACAATATCTTTTCAAAATTTCCAGAATTAAACCCACATCGAATTCTGCTCCACTAGAAACCAAGGATCACATAAATTAGAAATTTTCGCAAAGTCTGGATTTTCACCGAATTTTACTTTGTTGAAATACTCATGTCCTTTTGGCACATCAATATTCACGATGATATGTTTATGCATGACCTATTTATGCCTAATAACAGAATGTAACAAAAATAGAAACATGAAACAAGTATGAGATATGTTTACAGATGAGGTGTTGTCACAAATGTTGGCAACATCTTCGTCAACACGTCCAATTCCTGAAAATAATTTTGATTTTTCCTCACACTTAGAGACTTAATTATTTTCTGATGATAGAAGTGGTAGCTCCCACACTAGAAGAACGATCTTCTTTTGGACTCCTCTAGGTAGATTTTTCCAATTTCTTCTATTTTAACTTCTGTATGAAATTCAGAAGAGGTAGCTCCACACTAAAAGCATAGCTTTCATTGGACTCTTTTAGGTAGCTTTTTCCAACATTTTCTTCTGATACAGATCATTTTTAGCAATCTTATCAACCTACCCAAATCATTTTTCACATGGGACAAACTCATGACGTACATGATTATCCTTCACTACTAAGTGACATAGTTAGAATATTTTGCATGTCCAAGTGTGTTAAATAAGATAGAATAAGGAATTGTAAGTATAAGAAAAGATTAAGCAACATCATTCCAACACGTCATATCACAGAATGCATGAAAATGCAGAATGTCTAAGTCCTAAAAATGCACATGCATGTTATATGTTGTCCGAGATGTTGTAACATCTGGGAAAACATCTATAAATGATCAGGCAGAACACATTCTGAGAGATTTCTTAAGGTTGGAAAGCCTCTCAAAGTCTAATGCTTTTGTGAATATGTCAGCCAATTGGTTATTTGTATCAACAAATTCCATCCGAATCAAACCTTTCTCTACTAGATCTCGAATGAAGTGATGTCGAATGTCAATGTGCTTAGTACGAGAGTGTTGTACTGGGTTTTTTGAAATGTTAATTGCACTATAATTGTCACAATACACAACTAAGGGTTCACTCTTTAAGTCCATAATCTTCTATCATTTGATTCATCCACAAGAGCAGAGTGCAACCACTTCCTGCTGCCACATATTCAGATTCAGAAGTTGAAAGTGAAACATCGTTCTGTTTTCTACTATGCCATGAAATCAAGTTATTACCAAGATAAAAGCAGCCTCCAAAAGTACTTTTTCTATCATTTAAATCCCCAGTCCAATCAGCATCTGAGAACCCTACTTGATTTGAGTTGGTTTCGTGTGTATACCATAATCCTAAGTCAATGGTTCATGCTATGTATCGCAAGATATGTTTTACGGCTTTTAAGTGAGAAATATTAGGATTAGATTGGTATCTAGCACACCAAACATAAACATTAAGTTAGGGCGACTAGCAGTCAAGTACAAGAGACTTCCTATGATGCTGCGATATAGGGTGTTGTCAACACTTTCAGCAACATCGTCTTTGGATAATTTTTCTTTTGAGATCAAAGGTGTCTTCATGTGCTTGGTGTTATCATTAACAAATTTCTTTATCAGATTTTTGGCATATGTACTTTGGCATAAAAAGATGCCATCATGAATTTGGTTGATTAGCAAGCCAAGAAAGAAATGAAATTCACCAACCATGCTCATTTCAAATGTAGTACACATGCATTTAACAAAATCATTAGCATGCTTTTGGGATGAAGAACCGAAAATGATATCATCAAATAGATTTGACAAATAAGGATCTCACCTTTGGATTTTTGAATAAAAAGAGACTTATCTACCGCACCTCGCTTGAATCCAACTTCGGGTAGGTATTCTGTAGTGACCCGTTCCAGAATCACCTACTAGGCAAGAACTAAGCATGCAATTAACCTAATTAACAATAATCAGAGATAACAGCGGAAATAGTCAACAAAAATAGTTATACAACCCAATCGAAGTCTAGAATAACTCAAAATAAAATATCCAATACAACCATATCGAATCAAAACAATACCGATAAACTAAACCAACCAGCTACTCAACGTCCTCCTCCTGCTCCTCCTGAGCTGTCCAACCTGAGGCCTGCCCCGTGGGAATGGGGTGTCCAAGAATAAACAAAACCGAGGACGTGAGCGATAAGAACGCCCAGTACAAAAGTATGAGTATACAGACCTATATGAAATGCACATGCTATGATCATGATACCGGGGTAGTCAAGAAACAGGAGTCACAAAAGGATCTCAACAATGCTCAGTCTAGAGGCGCCAAGTGGATAGTGCCGCGCGGTACACCTCTGGGTCACTGCATCCACTACAAGACAGACGTGGACCTAAAATGTCCCGGACCACCGAAGCCCTCCCGACCCGTCGGCCACTGTGTACTCTCGGTGTCCATGCGTCCACAAGACAGGGCTGAGCGGCCCCAAGATATAGCTTATCTCGAAAGAGATACAGCTCAACAGTAAAGGCTATCTCGAAGGAGATACGGCTCAACATGAAATGCAACGTGCAGTAATAACCGTGACATAATAACATGCATCATATGACATATAACAATGCAGCAAATACTCATGCAACACATATATGAATGTATACTCAACCAGGATATCTCGGATAGTACTTTCGTACCTCTATCACAGCAAGCCTAGCCTTACGCAACACCGCTAATCAGGTCTAGAACAAGCCTACGCATCAAAAGCATACCCAATGAACAATACTACCATGCTCAACTAGCAAAACCAGTACTCCCTAGTACTACCAAAGGTTTAGGGTTTACCTTCGTCCGTCGACAGCCCTTTGATGTCGATTGCCTCGAAACTCAGGCGCCGCTACGCTACTACTCCTGGCAGCTCTTGGCTATCGCTCGACCAACAACTAACCCTAGAAACCTTCCAAATCCTCTCAACTATGAGGCAAAACTCAAGAAATTGGCAAGTCAAAAATGAGAAATCCGAGCACTATTTATAGGCCATGTTCGGATCCTCCGAACAACACTTCGGAACGTCCGAACGCTACGTGTCCATTGGCTCTTGACAGCTCATGATCGGATCCTCCGATCATACACTTCGGACCGTCCGAACATGCACGTGTCCAGCTGCTCTTGACACCTCATGATCGGATCCACCGAACCCACTTCGGACCTTCCGAACTCTTCGGTGCTTCCGAACCATCTTCGGTCCGTCCGATCATGACTCGGTCAAAATTACACATTAAACCTTGTTAATCACCATTACTCCGTTAATTACCCAATTTAGAATTCGGGCTACTACATTCTCCCCCCCTTAAAAAGATTTCGTCCTCGAAATCTAGGCAAGAGAATAAAACACCATTGTAATACACTGCAAATATTCTTTATTACAACTGTATAACAATTACATCCCAGGCTGATCCTGGTTCAGCGCAAAAACCTGACCTTGGGCACGAGGTCGAAGATTCGAACTACCCACTACCTGACCCTGTCTCCTCTGCTGAACAGTCGTCTGGGATCCAGAACCAGATCCTGCTCCACCTCGCAGCTGAGGACAATTCTTCTTGAGATGACCCATCTCTCCGCACTGAAAACAAGCTCCTGCTGCTAATCGGCATTGCTCCGATGGATGGTTCTTCCCACAATGCGCACAAGAATCCTTCTTCTCACCAAAGCGAACAACACCGCTAGACCTTGATCCAGATCCAGAAGAAGAAGAACCAGATTTCTTGAAAGACTGAGGTCGAGGGCTCAAAACACTCGGAGGTCTAGAAGAAAGAATAGCCCTACCACGCTGGAGACTGATCTCTGCTTGACGACACCGGTTCACCAACCCATCGTACGAAGTAGGATTATCACAGACAGTGACTCGATCAAAGATCTCCTGGTTAAGGCCCTGAAGGAAATGATCGTACTTGGCTTCAGAACTGCCACTGATATGAGGCGCAAAGGGTAACAACTCGAAGAATTTCTGCTGATACTCATCAACAGACATACTCCCCTGCTTAAGGTTCAGGAGCTCAATCGTCTTGGCCTGGCGAAGGGCTGGAGGAAAGTACAGCTGCATGAACGCTGCACGGAAATCGACCCAAGTCGCTCTACCCTGCGACTGAACTATCGGCGCAGAAGTCGATCGCCACCACCTGCGAGCACGGCCCTCGAGAAGAAAACTAAGGGTCTCTATCTTCTGCTCCTCGGTGCACTGGAATGCACGGAAACAACTCTCCATGCGCTCTATCCAATCCTCAGCATCATCAGGAGTCTCTCCACCAACTAGAGGCTTAGGCCCCAACTGAATGAAACGATGCATATCGAAACGCCTAGGACCATCCCGACGATGACGATGCTCACGATGACGTCTATGATCGTCCTGGTCACCCCATCGACCTACACTCCCCTGACTACTCCCGTCATCAAAATGGTCAGCCATCGCTACAAGATAGAATAGGGAAAATGGTAAAATGGTCAACGGAAATCCCAAAACAGAATCTATATCCCAAAATCGTATGCATGCTCTGATACCATAAATGTAGTGACCCGTTCCAGAATCACCTACTAGGCAAGAACTAAGCATGCAATTAACCTAATTAACAATAATCAGAGATAACAGCGGAAATAGTCAACAAAAATAGTTATACAACCCAATCGAAGTCTAGAATAACTCAAAATAAAATATCCAATACAACCATATCGAATCAAAACAATACCGATAAACTAAACCAACCAGCTACTCAACGTCCTCCTCCTGCTCCTCCTGAGCTGTCCAACCTGAGGCCTGCCCCGTGGGAATGGGGTGTCCAAGAATAAACAAAACCGAGGACGTGAGCGATAAGAACGCCCAGTACAAAAGTATGAGTATACAGACCTATATGAAATGCACATGCTATGATCATGATACCGGGGTAGTCAAGAAACAGGAGTCACAAAAGGATCTCAACAATGCTCAGTCTAGAGGCGCCAAGTGGATAGTGCCGCGCGGTACACCTCTGGGTCACTGCATCCACTACAAGACAGACGTGGACCTAAAATGTCCCGGACCACCGAAGCCCTCCCGACCCGTCGGCCACTGTGTACTCTCGGTGTCCATGCGTCCACAAGACAGGGCTGAGCGGCCCCAAGATATAGCTTATCTCGAAAGAGATACAGCTCAACAGTAAAGGCTATCTCGAAGGAGATACGGCTCAACATGAAATGCAACGTGCAGTAATAACCGTGACATAATAACATGCATCATATGACATATAACAATGCAGCAAATACTCATGCAACACATATATGAATGTATACTCAACCAGGATATCTCGGATAGTACTTTCGTACCTCTATCACAGCAAGCCTAGCCTTACGCAACACCGCTAATCAGGTCTAGAACAAGCCTACGCATCAAAAGCATACCCAATGAACAATACTACCATGCTCAACTAGCAAAACCAGTACTCCCTAGTACTACCAAAGGTTTAGGGTTTACCTTCGTCCGTCGACAGCCCTTTGATGTCGATTGCCTCGAAACTCAGGCGCCGCTACGCTACTACTCCTGGCAGCTCTTGGCTATCGCTCGACCAACAACTAACCCTAGAAACCTTCCAAATCCTCTCAACTATGAGGCAAAACTCAAGAAATTGGCAAGTCAAAAATGAGAAATCCGAGCACTATTTATAGGCCATGTTCGGATCCTCCGAACAACACTTCGGAACGTCCGAACGCTACGTGTCCATTGGCTCTTGACAGCTCATGATCGGATCCTCCGATCATACACTTCGGACCGTCCGAACATGCACGTGTCCAGCTGCTCTTGACACCTCATGATCGGATCCACCGAACCCACTTCGGACCTTCCGAACACTTCGGTGCTTCCGAACCATCTTCGGTCCGTCCGATCATGACTCGGTCAAAATTACACATTAAACCTTCTTAATCACCATTACTCCGTTAATTACCCAATTTAGAATTCGGGCTACTACATATTCAGTCAGTCTGCCATACCAAGCACGAGGTGCTTGCTTCAAACCATAGAGAGCCTTTTTCAACTTGTACACATGATCCAGATTATATGGATCTTAAAATCCTTTAGGCTGTCTAATATATACTTCTTCACACAAGAAACCATTCAAAAATGCACTTTTGACGTCCATTTTAAACAGTGTTATTTTCATGTAGCATGCAATGGCTAGCAAAAGTCGGATTGACTCAATGCGGGCAACAGAAGCAAAGGTCTCATCAAAGTCAACCCTTTCAACCTCAGTGTGTACCCTTGAGCAACCAACCTTGCTTTGTTTCGAATGATGTTTCCTAACTCATCAGTTTTATTTTTAAAAACCCACTTTGTTCCAATTATATTGCCATAGTCAAGAGGTGGAACTAAATTCCAAACATCATTTCGAACGAACTTTTCAAGCTCATCATGCATAGCATTGATCCAAAATTCATCTTTTAATGCTTCGACAACATTTTTAGGTTCAATTTGAGATACAAAACATGAAAATCTAACCTGTGAGTACATGGTACTCATGCATACTTGTCCAACCATATTTCGGTAGTCGACTTTCTCTTTCTTTCGAGTTTGGACATATTCATGCATCCTTCCAATGATTTGAGATGATGGATGGTTCTTATGGATTTTGCTTGGAATACACGGACCATCATCTACTGCCTCATCATCGCTGTGAGCATCTTCTTGTGATTCGTTGACTTCAGTGTCACATGTTGGTCCTAGTTCTTAAGTTAAACATGCGATAAGCTCGACTATTAGTGGCATATCCCAAAAACAAACATTTATCACTCTTTGAATCGAACTTAGCAAGTTGATCCATGTCATTCAAAGTGTAAAAGACACATCCAAAAACATGAAAGTATTTTAGATTTGGCTTCTTTCCCATGATAATTTCATAAGAGGTCATGTTTGAGCCACTTCTTAAATACACCCTATTTGAGATATGATCCGCCGTGTTAAGGGCTTCTACCCAAAAATGTTTTGCAATGTTCTTCGAAGTTAGCATTACTCTTGCCATTTCTTGCAAAGTCACGTTCTTGCGTTCGGCAATGCCATTTTGTTGTGGGGCTTTTGGTGCTGAAAATTCATGTGAAATACCTTTCCTGTCACAGACGGATGAGAAAAAAGTATTTTCAAATTCTTTACCGTGATCAGTTCTAATCCTTTTTACCTTCAGGTTATGGAAGTTGGTGATTCTTGTGATCAAATTTTTGAATACATCGAAAGTATCTGATTTCTCTCTAATAAAACTAACCCATGAAAACCGTGAGAAATCATCAACACACACAAAAGAATATTTCTTACCTCCGAGGCTTTCAACTTCCATAAGACCCATAAGGTCCATATGTAGTAACTCCAAACAGTGTGTTGTCCCAGATGTTGGCAACACTGGGTGCAACACGCGGGTCTGTTTACATTTTTGACACTCTCCGCACACATATGATATACTAGAAGAGAGATTAGGCATACCTCGCATTGCATCGTACTTACTCAAGTTCTTTAAGGTTTTGAAGTTTGCATGTCCGAGTTTTTGATGCCAAAGGTCAAGTTCGGTGATTTTCACATGTTTGAATGAAAGATCTTCACCTATTTGGTAGCAATTGTCTGAAGACCTTGTACATATCATAATGCAAACGTTAGTTTCATCAAAAACTTCAAACATATGTTTATAAAACTTGACAAGAAAATTATCATCACACAACTGGCTTATGCTTAATAAGATTTGAATTTAATCCTTCAACATGAAGCACATTGTGGAGCTTAGGCAGTCCTTCAACATTCAAAGTACCCTTTCCAACAATATTTCCTTTAGCTCCCCCTCCATAGGTCACTCTACCACATTTTTGTTCAACATAATCGATGATATGTTCTCGTAATCCTGTCATGTGGCGTGAGCTTCCACTACCAAAGTATCAATGACCTGCAGTGTTAATTTTTAATGAAGTATAGACAACATTACAGTGAATTTGTACCTTTTGGACCCAGATTTTTCTTACTGTAGGTCTATGGCGGGAGGTGTTGCGGGAAGTGTGGACAACATTTGGGGCAACATCCGACTTGTCTTTTGATTCATGCGGTCATCCCTCAATTTAAAGCAGTATGGCCTGATATGTCCAGGCTTAAAACAGTAATGACATATATACTTGCATTTTCTTTTCTTAGGAATGGGTGCAACAGGTTGTATTTTTGGTGGAGAGCTTTTGGTTGAAGATGTAGTTTGTGATGTTGTACACATTTCAGTTTTTCCTTTCACAAAAAATTAGATTTTGAATATTCACCAATCTCAAACACGCTATCTTTGAAGCCTAGACCTTTCTTGTCATCTCGTCCCATAAAAAATATGGATTCAAGCTTGGATGTGCTTGAATTGAACTTGGACAATGTTTCAGTTGCCTTTTGAAGTTCATCCCTAGCCTTGCCTAGTTCCAAGTCTTTTTTGCTCAAAATTACCTCAAGTTTGGCAACCATAGCTTTTAGATCGATGTTTTCCTTCACAAGAGTTGAGTTCAGCTTGTTTCTTTTGGTCCAGTCTTCAAAAAGCTCTTCATATAGTTTTTGGACGCTCTCAAGTGTAATTTCTTCGTCATCTGCTTCCATGTCATCATCTACACTCGAGTTTCCAGAGGCTGTAGATTTTAAACAGATTGATTTTTCACAGATGTTGCGGCCAGCGGTGGCAACACCTAAAGGATTCACCTGCAGCCAGCGTTTTTCTGTCAATAATGCAGTCAGGGAGGTATGATTTTCTTCATCAGTAGACTTCTCCTCAACATCGGATTCTTCATCGCTTAGAGACACATTGTAGGCTTTGTTTTTGCGTAATCTGTTGGAACATTCATTGACAAAGTGACCGAAGCCTTTGCATTCTCTACACTGCACTGAATCATACCTCTTTGAGTTAAGTTGTCCCTTGCCTTCATTCCTTGGTTGAAATTGTTGCTTGGCAAGAAACTTTTGTGGCCTTTCAAGTGCTGGAAGACTTGGAAATTTCGAAGATTGTGCATCCTTACACTTGTCTCTGATTCTTTTCAAGTAATCCCCGAATTTCTTTGTGATAAAGGAGATAGAGTCCTCGCAAAGGATTTAACGACTTCTTGGGATATTTGAAGGAGTTCATTATAGGAGTCATTCGAGACTTGGAAGGAAATTGTTTTTCCTTTGTCTTTTTTCTGCATATCCATGTTCATCTCGAAGGTGCGAAGTGAACTTATCAATTCTTCCAGTGCCATTAGAGTTGTATCCTTTGCTTCATCAATTGCACAGATTTTTATGTTAAATCTCTCGGGAAGAGATCGGAGAACATTGCTGACCAACCTTTCACTTGATATGGGATCACCTAGACTGAATGCTTCATTCGCAATCTCCCTGGGGCGTCGATCATAGTCTGTTATGGTTTCGGTTTCTTCCATTCTCAGGTATTCAAACCTTGAGGTGAGCATTCTCAACTTTGTTCTCCTTACGCTTTCCGAGCCCTCACAATGCCTTTGAAGGGTTTCCCATGCATCCTTGGTAGAAGTGCAGTTTGTAATCAAGGTAAACATGTTCATGTCAACCGAAGAGAAGATTGCATTCAATGCTTTTGAGTTGTAATTCGAAACTTGTACTTCTTTGGTAGTCCAGTCACTTTCTGGCTTGATCAGGTTGTCACCATCCTCGTCTACCCTCTTTGGTGGAGTCCAACCACTAATCACACGTTGCCAGGCTCTCTCATATATAGAATTTATATAAAACCTGATTTTTACCATCCATAGACTGTAGTTGGTTCCATCTAGGACTGGTGGACGAAGTGCTGTAGCAGCAAGTGATGTATCCATTTAATATATTTGTCAGAAAAACAAAAATCAGAATCAGCACTTAGTATATCAAGAGTAGGCTCTGATACCACTTGTAAGGAATATATTGTTTTGTTCAACAGATAATAACATATATCTAATATAATCAAATCAGTATAAGATGCAAATTTGTGTTTAATCAAAATTAAGTGTTATGCCAGATATTACAACATCTCGGACAACATGCAGCAGAATATTAAAGTTTGTAACACAAATTTATTTGAAATAAGTAGATGGACGTGATTAAATATGCACAAGTATAAATACTTGTGCGGTGCCTTATGACAAAAATTAATCACTAGAAAACCCAATCGTTTACATAAAAAGCAACCACTACTGATTAAGACTAAAATCAATTTTCCTCAACAAGTTGAGAAAACAAATGCTTTCTAAAAAAAATAACCAGAAAGCTAAAAACGTGAGCCAAAAGGGAATCCACGAAAACTATCTTCAGCTAATTTCTTCAAGGATGTTGTCTGCAGATGTTCCCAACATTCAAGGCAACAACGATCACCACTCTTCAACAACAACGGCTTCGGGAATTATTTTACTCTGAAGATCTCCACTCCGTGTATGTATGTATTGATATGAATCTGGCCGGGCATGACGTGCTAATGGTTGGAAAGAAATTCAAAGAGGCACTACAAGGAGTGATGATCAAGGAAGAAGGCTCGTGATGCATGGGAGTATGTTTGGAGATCAAAAGAACATTATTCAAGCATCATTTTTGTCGACCGAGGCTACACGGACCTGTACACGGACCTGTACATGGGGTCCGTGTCCATCACAATCGAGAATGAAGAAAACCGAGCCTACACAAACCCATGCACGGAGGGCTACACGGGGTCCGTGTCTTTTGTTTGCTGGAGAATATTTTTTTGCCGAGTGTACACGGACCCTCATCCGGAGGCATACACGGGGTCCGTGTCCTTTAGTTTTAGGCGAGAATATTTTTTCCTAAATTAGAGTTTTAATTATTTTGGTAACTAGATTTGATATCTTTGAGATTTGTGAACAATATATACTCGAAAATCTATCATTGTAGACAACTTTTTGTTCATTATTGAGTTTATATAAAACTTTCTTTGAGAATTCTCTCAAACACAAGCTTAAGTTTCGTCATAACTTTTGCGTTGTATCAAATCAAACTTATCAAAAGATTTATCTTTTGTGGCGTTTGTCGATCGATTTTCACGAGGGTTGCCAAGGACTGGTTCTTTGGAGGTTCTCTTGAACGCGATTGTTCCTATCGTTGATTAGTTGTTGCTAGACCGCGTGATCTAGAGGCGATTATCACACCTATCATATTATTTGTTTCAAAGATCGGGACAAATCAAAGATCTCGTGGGCGGGATCGCGTAATGTATGATCGATATTAAAGCAACCCCTCACCAATGTCCTTGACCTCTTATTTATAGATGAGTACTTTTATCTCCACAAGGAAACCTAATATACAAGGGAAGTAAGAGTTTTATTAGGAATAAACTCTTTTTAAACAATGATATCATATCTCATTAAATCATTCTAATAAATATCATATCTTAGAATATATTTGAATGATTATCTCATTATCTAAGAAAGACAAAATCGTATTAATATTTACTTAGTCAAAGCAACAAAGAAAATATGTTGTTAGGGAAATAATTTAAGTTAAGAAATATATCAATTAAATTCGAAAATAATATTTTCCTTCAAGCTCCTCCGTCTAAGTTGGCGTAGTTTTCAAATTTTGAAAATAAAAAAACCGTAAAATATTTTTGAAAAAAATTAGAAGCGATGTTTGGATGTCTTGTAAACAATTGATGTTCAGTTAATAAAACGATATTATGCCACGCTATACATAAAATTTGTGAAAATATGCCAAATCTAACGATATGTTACTTTATTAAGATAAAAATTAAATTGAAAATTTTGAAGGACAATATTTAAGGTCATTTGCATTTTATAAATTACGATAAAAAGAAAAATAATTTAAATGGAGTAGCTAGAATACAAGTTGAAAAAGAATCCTTGAAGTCGCTCGTCTTCTATAATGAGAAGTTGGTCGCTCTTCCATTTGGAGAGCGAGAGGATACCATCACTTTTCATCTTCCTTGATTGAGACTAATTTTTAAAATCCCCAAAACATCATATATTTCTTTTTTAGCTAGAAAAATTAAATTTGTGTAAAAAAATTGAAAAAAAACTTATTAAAATTCATAAAATTTTAAATTTGAATTTAAATATTTCAAATTTGATTTATAGTTTTCTTTGACGGAGTATTTATTAAAGAAATCGACTACATAAATGAGAGTGGTTAAGGATACGAGTAGCACTAACTATTCTTCTTCAAGAAGCAGTTGAGCATTAGCGCCGTTGGAGGAGGCTCAATGACGGATTATTTCACCCTACCCCTACAGACACTGCCTGTAGGGGTACATCCAAGGGCCAGAATTTTTTCTGGCCCAATTTTTTATTTTTTTTAAATTTTTTTATTCCCCATGATATGAATCTCAACCCTTGATCTTGGGTGTGGGCACTGCCCCCACACCCAGGATCGAACCTTCCCTCAATGACCCTGTAGATTTTGTCAAGTTTGCTTTTATATTTCATTTATTACCAATAATGTTGATTTTTTTTGTTGTTAATATTATTATTATTATTATTATTATTATTATTAAGTTCATGAATTAAGTGGGACCAATAAAGTTTATGGTTAAGAGATCTCTAATTCCATGAAAAGTTGACATTTGATCCGCAACTCAACAAATCCATTAATTCAAAAGTGGCTGAGCTGCTGATGCATGGATAGTTGAATTTTGTGAAGTGGGAATGGAGATAGATAGATGGATTAGATAGATAGATAGATAGCCTTGTTCGGACTATTTTGGATCAATTAATCTTAGGTTTCAGCAAATAGAGTAAAGTTTATATTGCTATTTAATTCTTTCCATGGTCGATACACTATCATTAATTTATGACTCAATTTTTGCTTTATTTGAAAACTTTGATGATTATTTTAAAAACACAAGTCATATTCACCTTTTTAGACTTGTTTTGGATCAATGAATCTTTGGTTTGGTGTAAATAGTGTAAATGTTACTGTAATTTAGATATTCCAATGATGATTACACTATCATGAATGAATGACTTGAACTTTGTTTTTATTTGAACGATTTTTTCTCAAACACAAATTATATTCAAATTGTTAGGCTTGTATATATTGTTATTTCAATATTATCATTATGACTCTATCATGAAAGGATGACTCAAACTTTACTTTATTTGAAAATTTTGGACGAATAATTTTTCCAAAATACAAATCATATTCAATTTGTATCTTCTATATTGGATCAGAGAATCTTTGGTTTCGAGCTAATGGAGTAAATGTTATATTGATATTTCAATCTTCCAACGATAGCTACACTATCATGAATGAATGAATCAGACTTTGATTATTTGAAAAGTTGGGAAATTCTTTCCCAAACACTAGTCATATTCAACTTGTTCACCTAATTTTGGATTAGTTATATTTAGTTTAGAGTATATAGGTAAATGTTAGATTTTTATTTAAATCTTTAGCTCTTAAACATATATCCTCATAATGCTTGATTTGAACTTGTGTTTGAATGTTAGAATCTCAAATTCTTTTCCATGGTGACTTGTGACAGCTAAATGATATGAAAATTGTATCAAATCCTGCATAAGTAAAGACATTGGTTCTTAAAGATACAACAATTACGTCTATTAAAAGTAATACTTTTAGCTCTGAATATGGGGGACAATTTTAGCATATATAATCTGCAATATACAGGTGAGGAAAAAGTAAAAAGGCTCAAGAATGGGATGCAGATAAAAATTTGTTCAACTAAATCTTCATCGGCCATCTAAACCAATAAATCAAAGCGTGTCCACTCTTTTTTAGATACCATCACTCACGGAAATTAGGATTTTTTTCCTTGAGATATCTCGAATACGAAACTTCATTGAGGAGTGTAATTTACATTCTAAAAAGTGTTAATCACATTTAATTTTACTTGTTTATTTTATAAATTTACAACGATTTAATTTTACTTGTTTATTTTATAAATTTACAACGTTATCCTTACATCTTCTTTATAAAGGTTTCAAATCATTTTAGAATTAAACAATTCTCTTTTTAATCTCATATTTTGATAGAAAATATACCTAATATAAACTATCTTCCATATATAATAAGTAATTATTTAATTAAAATTTCTTTACAATAAATCATAAAGTTAATATTCAAACTAGAAGAACTTTTATACCATTATCCATCTTGAAATATCATCATATTTTCTTAACAGGGAGAATTGTTAGATTTGTATCAATTGCAAATATCAAAATTTAAATAAATTGTGTTAATACTGGTGTTAGGATCAAGTGCTTACCACTAGACCAAAAGTTTTAGCTGTTAGCCAATGCGCAACTTTATTTCCTTATACTTATTGCAGCGCAGAGTGCTCCTACTTGGGTGCTAATAGGTTGGGATGTTAGGCCCGTGAGTCCGTCCGGGGAGAGGTGTGCCTATCTGTTGATGCTGTCTTATATCCTTTAGAGATCATTCTTATCATTTCCATATCGTCGGTCCTATACCCAACATAGACAATATTACCCATCAAGATATGATGTCACTTTTTTACGGCCTACTTGGCCAACCAGTTCAAGCGGCGCAATGTCCGCAGCTTGACGTATGAGAACTTTTCAGGAGGTCACAATCCGAGTACTACTCTCACTCATGCATACTTAACCCAACATTCCTACCCTCAGTAAATAACACTTCCCAAACTTGAGATCTTCATGTTAGAATCATGAGCTACAAGTCTTCATCGTATGCGACATATTAGGATTAACATGTACTAAATCAACAAATTTGATACCCTATGGATAAACCCACTACCCCCCATTCCTAGCTCAAATGGAAGACAAGCCCATCAGGGGCCCAGGTATTCTCCTATAAATAATAGGTTTAAGTGTTCAGCTCGGGCATATTCACTATATTGTTTTTCAGCAGCACCCTGAGCTGCTCGCCATTTATATCCTCAGTCTCTGGCTTGAGCATCGGAGGGGCTACGCCAGGACACCTTCTTGGCCCCCTTCTAATGGTCTTATTCGTGATTTCAGGCTCAGGATAATTTTGAAACCTGCATCTGGACTAGTAAAACTTGCTGGAATCAGACCCTAAATTTCTCGTGAGTATCACTTGGCGCCGTCTATGGGAAACTTTGAGCTGAGACGTAGAGATGGCAGGTAGGAGAGGGAGCAGAAGGGCTAACTCAGCATCGTCGCGTCCTCAGATGAGACCGAACAATCTCATGTTGAGACTAGGTAGGAACAACCCCATCAGGAGACAGCCTCGTCACGAGACAAGGGTCGAGCAACCTCGTCCCAATGAGAATGTGGGGAACTTGACCCTGGAATAGTTGGGCCAATTTATTACTCGGACACTGGACAAGGCCATGAAGAGGAACCAAGAATCTATATGTGCTGAGGAACAAGCCACTCATCAGGAGCGAGCACTACAACAAAAACGCCAAACGACAACGGATAAAATCCGTTGTCGTAGGCCATTTTCCACTGTTGTAACTGAGGGTGTTGTTGAAAGTGTCTTCAACGACAACGGTTTTAAACCGTTGTCTTTTCTACCAACGAAAACAGTTTTGCAACGATGTTAAACCGTTGTATTTTCTATCAACGACAACTATTTTGCAAGGGTTTAAAACCGTTGTCTTTTATACCAACTACATCGGTTTTGCATCGTGGTATAAAAATTCTATTAAAATTTGCGACGGTATTGAAAACCGTCCCAAATGAAAACCGTAGTCG
This sequence comes from Primulina eburnea, assembly GCF_022965805.1. NCBI lineage: Eukaryota > Viridiplantae > Streptophyta > Magnoliopsida > Lamiales > Gesneriaceae > Primulina > Primulina eburnea. Next base: position 22,757,880 of record NC_133108.1, on the reverse strand, counting down.
TAGTTTCATTTTGCGACGGTTTGTAAAAAACGTGCGACGGTTTGACAAAACCTTCGCAAATTAGAGTTGCGACGGAAATCCTCCGCAACCCGTCGCTAAATGTAGCGACAGTATTCATGTGGCAAAACTATCGCTATTTTGCGACGGTTTACAGGTCCGTCGCTAATATTTTAGGTAAAATAAAATTTTTTTAAAGAATTTTATAAATCCGTGTTGTGAATTGGTACAATCTTATAAGAAATAAAAAATTTAAGTGTCGTGAAGTGATAAAATCGTGTAAAAGATAAAATGTTAATTGTTTTGAAATGGTAAAAAAATCGTGTAAGAGATAAAAATTTTAAATGTTGTGAAGTGATAAAATTGTGTAAGAGATAAAAATTTTAAGTGTTATGAAGTTGTAAAAGCGTGTAAATGAGAAAAATTTTAAGTTTGGTGAAGTGAAGTGGAAGAAAATGGAGTGAATTTGTATGTATTTATAGAGAGTGGTTGGAAGAAAATGGAGGGAGAAAGAGGCGGGATCGAATTTTTGAAATTTGCGACGGCTTTTTGCTTAACGGTCGCTAATTTTAGCGACTGGAGTTTTAATACCGTCGCTATATTCAATATAGCGACGGTTGTACATGCTACTGTAGCAAATAGTAGCAACGGTTCTAGTTTAAACCGTCGCTAATATGAATTTAGCGACGGTATAAATATAACCGTCGTTAATAGTAGCGACGGTTTTTTCAACCGTCGCTAATTAACATTGTGTTTTGTCCTAAAACCGTCGCTAATTAACGTCGTGTTTTCTAAAACTATTGTCGATTGTCCAAAAATACACGCTAATAGACAACGGTTCATGAAACCTTTGTCGTAAACGTTCTACGACAACGGTTTTTAAAAACCGTTGTAGTGTATTATAATACTACAAATTTTTTTAAAAAATTCTACGACAACGGTTTTTAAAAACCGTCGTCGTAGCTCGAAAAAAAACCGCTAATAGACAACGGTTTTTAAAAACCGTTGTCGTTGCTCAAAAAAACACAATAATAAACAACGGTTTTAAAACCGTTGTCGTAGGCCAACAAAAAAACAAGCTAATAGACAACAGTTTTTAAAAACCGTTGTCGTAGGCCAAAAAGGACACGCTAATCGACAACGGTTTTTAAAAACCGTTGTCGTAGCTTGAAAAAAAACCGCTAATAGACAACGGTTTTTAAAAACCGTTGTCGTTGCCCAAAAAAACACAATAATAGACAACGGTTTTTAAAACCGTTGTCGTAGGCCAACAAAAAAACAAGCTAATAGACAACGGTTTTAAAAAACCGTTGTCGTAGGCCTAAAAAGACACGCTAATAGACAACGGTTTTTAAAAACCATTGTCGTAGCCCAAAAAAAACAAGCTAATAGACAACAGTTATTAAAAACCGTTGTCACGCTAATAGACAACGGTTATTAAAAACCGTTGTCGTAGACCAAAAAAACACGCTAATAGACAACGGTTTTTAAAAACCATTGTCGTAGACATATCAATGACAACAGTTTTAAGAACCGTTGTCGTTGAGCGGGTTTTTTGAGCCTACGACAACGGTTTTTCTTGAATCCGTTGTTAAAAGACACAACACAACGGTTTTTATAAAAAACCGTTGTCTTTGATGTGTTGTTGAATTAAGATTTTCTTGTAGCGGAGAAGAAATTGCTGAGGGCCACCAGAGCAGGGATGAAGAGACACAACTCCTCCCAAACGAGGGGAATATGGAGATGGGAGAGATGTGGAAGGAAATACGGATGTTGAGGCAGCAGGTGGGAGGCAGAGCACCGACCCCCAAGAGAGCAAGTCCTTTTTCACTGGCCATTTTGGAAGAAGGGCTTCCTCCAAATTTCCGGCAGTCGAATATGGCAGAATACGATGGACGTACTGACCAAGAAGAACATTTGGGAAGGTTTGAGAACACAGCTCTGTTGCATTCAGATGGAGTTAAGTGTAAGGTGTTTTTGGGCACGTTAGTGAGGTCAGTTCAGCAATGGTTTAACACCTTGCAGCCCAACTCTCTACGATCTTTTGAAGATTTTTCTGCTGCTTTCTTACACAGATTCGCTAGCAGCAAGAGGCACCAAAGAAATTATTTGATACTATTTGTGATGAAGCAGCAAGAAGCTGAAACTCTGCGAGAATTTATCCGGCTTTTCAACGACACAGCACTGCATATACCAAATATTTCTCCTGACATCATGATAAGTGCCTTTACCCAAGGGGGAGGGGAGTTCTTTAAATCGTTGGTTAAGAAACCTCCGTCAAGTTATGATGATCTGTTATCTCGGGCGGAAAAATATGTAAATCTAGAAGATGCCCAGCGACATAAGAGGATGGAGCAGCGGCCTGGGGAAAGTAAAGTTGAGGGAGCGGAAAGAGGATGCAAGAAGAGAGGTGCGAGCGAGAGGGAGGAGGATAAAGCTAGGGGCAGAAGACAATTCTCATCCCATATTCCTCTGTATAGGAGTCGTGACAAGGTGATGGAGGTGAGGGAGCCCGAGGGTAGGTGGGAGAAGTCACAAAGGGTTGAGAGAAGTGCTAGATTGCCTTCCTAGGACAGAGGAGAAAGATCCTCATCCGGAGTCGACAGAGGTCTCGCGCGTCCCCTAGACGTGGTCCAGGCCCTCCGTGGATAAATCAGAGGGTCAGGGAGCAGAGAGGGGAATGTCAAGGTCAAGATGTCCCTCAGGAGCTCGTCGAACCGAGGAGGAGAATGAATGAGGATAACCACCCTACGAGAGGAATGATTCATATGATCTCAGGGGGTGCTACTGATGGAAACTCTGGGTGAGCTTGGAATGCGCATGGAGAAGGTTGGAGAACTTTGAGATATCTTGGGGTGCAGAATTACCACAAGACCTTGTCATCAGCTTTGGACCGGAAGACCTCCGAGGCGTTGTGACTCCACATAACGATGCCTTGGTGGTGACCGCCACCATTGCCAATTATGATGTGGCGAGAATATATTGATAATGGAAGCTCCGTAAACGTCTTGTTCACAAGCACTTTGGATCAAATGAAGGTGGAAGGATTTAAGTTTGAGCCGGTCTCCACCCGTTGTATGGTTTGCAGGACACGCCATCCCACCTTTGGGTCAGATTGTTCTTCCCCTATCCTTGGGAACTGATCCTAGGCGAGTAACAAAAATGATAGCCTTCACTGTGGTGGATACCCGGTCAGCGTATAATGGAATTTTAGGACGTCTAGCCCTGAAGGATTTCAGATCAGTAGCTGCCACTTATCATCAGAAGCTTAAGTTTCCTGTGGGAAAAGGGGTTGGAGTCTTGTGCGGGGACCAAAAAATCGCGCGTCAGTGTTATGAAGTGAGGGAGGAGGGAAAAAGAGAGCTTGTGGAGGTTAACATGATTAGGAAAGGAAGAAGTAGGTGAATTTTTCCTGGAAGGGTTAAGAGGAGCAGAGAGGAAAGTTGGAGAATGCGTAGGGCAAAAGTTCGAAGAGACCTTGAAATGCTTACTACCTCAGAAAATATTACTCTTGAATTTATTGTTGATGTATTTCGGTTCTGAATTTGTCCTACGTAATCGGTTGAAATTTAATAAAATCAAGTTTTTCTTTTCAGTTCATTAATTTTGTTGTATTAAGAAAGTGAGAAAACTTTATTTTCCTGCTAAGGCATCGCCTAGCAGAGGAGTAAGAGGGTGAGGCTGGAGAATCTTTATTTTCCTGCTAAGGAATCGCCTAGCAGAGGAATCAGAGGGTGAAGAGGTGAAATATTTATTTTTCTGCTAAGGCATCGCCTAGCAGAGGAGGCAGAGTTGTGAAGGAGAAATTTTTATTTTCATGCTAAGGCATCGCCTAGTGGAGGAGTTCGGAAGGAGAAAATTAAAATTTTCTTACTATGGCGTCGCCTAGTAGAGGAGCAGAGTGGAGTAGAGAAATTTTTAAATTTTTCCTACTAAAGTATCGCCTAGTAGAGGAGCAGGGTTGGGAAGGATAAAATTAAATTTTCCTACTAAGACGTCGCCTATTATAGGAGCAGAGTGGAGTAGAGAAATTTTTAAATTTTTCCTACTAAAGTATCGCCTAGTAGAGGAGCAGGGTTGGGAAGGATAAAATTAAATTTTCCTACTAAGACGTCGCCTATTATAGGAGCAGAGTGGAGTAGAGAAATTTTAAAATTTTTCCTACTAAGGCATCGGCTAGTAGAGGAGCAGAGTTCAGAAGGAGAAATTAAAATTTTCCTACTAAAGTGTCGCCTAGTAGAGGAGCGAGTAGAGCAAAGAAATTTTTGAATTTTTCCTACTAAGGCATCGCCTAGTAGAGGAACATGGTTGGGAAGGATAAAATTAAAATTTTCCTACTAAAGCATCGCCTAGTAGAGGAGCAGAGTGGAGTAGAGAAATTTTTAAATTTGTCCTACTAAGGTATCGCCTAATAGAGGAGCAGAGTTTGGAAGGAGGAAATTAAAATTTTCCTACTAAGACATCGCCTAATAGAGGAGCAGAGTGGAGTAGAGAATTTTTAAAATTTTTCTTACTAAGACATCACCTAGTAGAGGAGCATGGTTGGGAAGGATAAAATTAAAATTTTTCTACTAAGGCGTCGCCTAGTAGAGGAGCAGAGTGAAGTAAATAAATTTTTAAAATTTTCCTATTGAGGCATCGCCTAGTAGCAGGTGAGAGATTTATTTTCCTACTAAGGCATCGTCTAGCAAAGGAGTTAGAGGGTAAGGAGGTTGAAGTTTTTATCTTTTTCTGCTAAGAACTATTTTAGCAGAGGAGTCAAGGGCGCGGAGAATTAGAAATTAGTTTCTTCCAAAAGCTTAGTAGAGGACCTTGAAGATGGGGGTGACGAGGGTATACTGTGTTAGAAAAATTTATTTGGTTTGTCGATAACGAACGATGTTTGCCGCTGCGAAAATTACGGGGATCGACTTGCCCGGTCAAGTCATGAAGGCTTGGGGAAAACGCCCCCAAAAGCTCTTCAGAAATTGAGAGGGGCTGTGGAGAAGGGCGAAGGGCGTCTGGGAGGGGTGAGGGCGAAAGCTGCCTGTGGTGGGCGAGAAGCTGGCGCGCTATGCAGGCGAGGGTGCGTTGTGAGGGCGAGAACGAGGGGCAGTGGAATGGCGAGAGGCGAGGCTGCTTTCTGCACGAGGGGCGAGGCTGATTTTTGCAGGGCAAGGTGCTGCGCCAGGGGCGAGGCACTGTGAGAGCTGTGAGGAGCTGTGGGCAAGGCGCTGCGCGAAGGGCGAGGCTGTGAGGCGTTGCGTGCGCTAGGGGGTGCGAGTGCCTGACTTGCGAGTGGTGAGGGGTTGGGCGAGGCGCTGTGAGGCAAAGCTATAGAGGATGGGCGAGGGGTGAGGCACGGCGTGCACGAGGCTGGGCGAGAGCTTGGCTCGCAAAGGGCGAGGGTTGGTGGCCGGTAGAGGGGCGAGTGTTATGGAGGGGCGAGTGCATCGGAGACAAGCGAGAGTGCTAAACGTGTTGGCGATGGCGGTGGTGGCGAGAGCTGGAAGGCGAGCGCTGGAGAGGGTTGGCGAGAGCGATGATTGGCAGGGACATGCAATATGCTACGTGTGATGGTGGTAGGGCGAGGGCGGCGAGTTGGGAGAGGTTGGGGGAGAAGGTGATGGGCGAGAGGCAAAGGCTGCTGGCATGAAACAAGGAGCAGCCGTAAGCGAGGGTGAGAGAGGATGAGCATGCGAGTAGGTGGGAGCGTGCGGTTGTTAGACGAGGAGAAGCTGTGAATGGAGTGGAGATTGATGAGCAGTAGAGGAAAAATGCACAACTCGCACCCGGTAAACCGAGGACAGCACAATTAATCGAACTTTGAACCTAAGATTCAGTTCGACTCGGGAGGGAGAGACTGGTGATACCCCATGGATGGGATCACTACCCCTGGGCCATTCCTAACCTAAATGGAAGACAAGCCCATCAAGGGCCTAGGTGTTCTCCTATAAATAACAGGTTTAGGTGTTCAGTTCAGGAATATTCACTATATTGTTTTTTAGCAGCATCTTTAGTTGCTCCCCACTTATATCCTCAGTCTCTGACTTGAGCGTCGGAGAGGCCACGTCAGGACACCCTCCTGGCCTTCTTCTAATAGTCTTATTCGTGATTTCAGGCTTAGGATAATTTTGAAACCTGCGTCTGGACTAGTGACACTTGCTGGAATCAGAACCTAAATTTCCCGTGAGTATCAAAATTGAATAGTTCATTTTAGCAAACAACCTAGTTAAATAATCGAGTCTCTCGTAAATTTTACCTAATTTATTTATCCAATACCAAATGATACATAAATGTGTGATTATCATATTATAGCATTGAAACGCAGGTTTTATTCTAATACACTATTTAGGTATTATCATATACCAAACATGATATCTGCATCCCAACTGGGCTTACGCAATGCTGGATTGATCGTGGGTTTTCAAAATCGATGCCCCAGTATGGAGCGCCTCGCAGAAGATAATTCGATAAAAATTATTGAATTTAATAATTTGATTCCAGGCCCATGTATGTAGTTAAAAAATTCAGGATATTTAATATAATAAAAATACATAAACATAGAAAAAATAAAAAAAAATCTGCGATACGCATAAATAGATAGTCATAAAACATATAAAAAAATATATCTACAGAGTTAATAATATAGATCTTTAAATTAATTAACAAACGTTGAACTTATAATATATACTATATTATAACGAGAGAGAAAAATAATTATCTTGGTATGGCCATTTTAAAATTGTAATTATCAGCCGTATTTTAATTAAATTACTAATTATTAATTTGATAACATGTCCCAAAAAATGGAAAGTAGACAATATATTTTTTGTTAGGATATGTGATGATGCTTTAAAGAGAGTGAATAAAGCACTACAAATTTAAACATTTTTCAGGTGGCCTCTACTGCTATTAACAGCAGAAATGTAATCTCTACATTCAAAGGTCAGCAAGCACTCGATTAGTAATGTGGATGAGTCTACTTAACTATGTGAACAATAATAGAAGTAACGAAAAGACACAATGATTAATTCTGGAAGTTTGAAGGATAAAAATCTTTTACATCTCTCATTTTTCTGTTTCCCGAATGTAGTTGCAAAAAGATTTTGATATTTACGGCTTCTGTAAAAACGAATTTTAGTAGGACGTAACACTTCCTAGTGAAAATTTCAACTCCCTTACAAGTTAGGTACTGACTTCTGATCAGAATTTTTTTGTTGTCAGTTATGAAGATCTACTCAAAATGTTAATATAGTAATGAGATTACAAAGAGCAGAAAATGACATAAGATGATCTCATAAAAGATATGATAAGACTTGTACAAGTGTGCTTCTAAATAATATGATATGTACGCATTTTGAGTGTTATTGTGACGAAACTATGTCTTAAAATACTATTACTTCAATATTTGCCGGAAATTTTGAAATTTTCTTATTAAAAAATTTGTTATGAATATAAGTCATAAAATAAATCACGGTCACCACTTGTACTAAAATAAAGTTAATATTAAACCTCCAATGTTTGAAAACCACAACAAAAAATCCAAGTTAAAAACATCCACCATAATTTTAAAAGTCTAACACTATATAAAAATTATCGACTTACTAGTCACCAATACTAAGGCATGAAGTTAGAGAAAATAGATTTAAAGATGCATAATTAAAATCCGATAAACTACAAGGTCCTCGGGTTTGCACAGCCACTTGCCCAAGCATGCTCACTGGTCACCGCCTCCCATCTCCTCATATAAATCATCTGTATCGATCAAGTCTAGTGAGTCAAATGACTCAGCATGGATAAACCATGAATAACAAATAATACGTAATAAAAATTCATGAAATTTTAACATAGCATAATATAAGCATAAATATGTATAACGCGTCTTTCCTACATAAAAGTTTTCATAAAATCATATTTTCATACTCGTCATAATAATAGTAGTCAAAAATCATTTTGCGTAGAGTTTTGTTGAATGCAAGTGACCCATAATATAAACCGTTTGATTAAACTAAACCATAGTACTGGGATGGCAAGGATCACCACAGCCCTTGGACTGTATGTCCGCTCAGATAATTCCTCCAAAGAGGTTGGAGAGGTCCCCGAACCCATTATCCGGCTTCCAAACCCGTAACATAATTTCGTCACAATAGAAATTACATACCTCAAAAATAAGTATTTTGAACATCATACATACTTACGAACATCGTGAACCTCATTAGATCGTCCTCGGATTTGTTGCTGAAACATACTAAAATTTAAACCCAAAACAGCTCATAAGGTGCATTCGGACACATTCGACTCTCGAATTAAATGGAACCACTTAGGAAGTACCAATCGACTTGGGACTCGACCCACACATAAAATACATCCTAACCTACTGCTCAAAAGCCTAAACCAACCCCGACCCATTCTCGAACCCCGTACCATGCACAACGAACAATCTAAGCACAAGCTACCCAAAGAGTGACATTATCATACTTATGTGTTCTGTACGACTTCCTATCAATTTAACTCGAACCAAGCCTGAAATAAGCCCTAGACTTGACCCTCAGACATAGCTTATGAACCTGGTTTAGCCCGTTCTTTAGACTCCGCCTAGACCCAGCCATGAGACCTGGTCCAGCTTAACAACAAAACCAACATGAACCCGCGATAAAGCAATATCTGCACGCGATTGATCTTGTTTCCTTTCCTACTGTCTAGCGGCCTATCGGCCCATCCCGGATCACTTAACGACATCTAAACACATCCCATAACATGACCATACGCAGCAGCAAGCCATATGTACTGCCCTAGATGATGGATGCATAAAAAATTATTTTTCATGCATATCAAACCAAAAATTTTCCATGCATATTTTATATAAATATAACATGATCAATGCATAAAAAAATGTTTAGACATGCCTTTGTGTTAAAATGCACAAAATATCAACAAACGAACGTGTGAGAAAACGGAGGTCGCATACAGACGGTTTATTGTGTTTTATGGCTTGAGTAGTGGCTAAATAAATCAAGAATTGAAGTGTGATTGTTGGATTAAGCTACCGTTGGAAGAAAATAAAAAATCTCCAAGCCCTAGAAGATGGAATTCTCGGCCAATGTGTGTGTGAGTTTAGTGTGTTTTTTTGGTGTGTGTTGTGTGTGCGCGTGGGTTTTTGAATAAACGTAGGGTAGGACTCTAGCTCTTGTATTTAAATAATATAATGACCATGTTTTCATTTTAATTAAATCACAATTAAAATTATTAATTAAGCCCTCACAATTTAAATTACAAATTAAGTCCTTCAACTTTTGAAATTAATGGTCCTACAAATTTTAAATTCTACCCATAATTAAATACTACCTATTTTGGTTAATTAATTCATAAAAATAATTATTAAAATATTTATTTTTAGTGGACATATTTAAGTCCCTTATTTTTGAATTTTGCTAATTAAAACGCTTAACGTTTTTATTTCACTCGATAAATTAAATATAGCCTAAAATGCTAAAATTTAAAAATATTTTAAAATAATAAATTTCTTGATTTAAAAATCAAAATTATAACTGTAATTCATAAGAATTAATCGCTGTTAATTAAAGATGATTGGTTTATTATTTCATGTGATTATAAAAAGGATTAATCAGGATATGATTTGAGTCGGCGTGACATGAATTATGTGTGATGACAGTACCTCTCGCGCACATGCGCGACATGAGATGCACACATGCGCGACATGAGATGCACACATGCGCGTAGTGGGCAGAGAGTCTCGCGCATCTGCGCGGTGGATGTGCGCGCATATGCGCGAGCTGCACCAGCCATGTCCAGAGAGCCTCGCGCATATGCGCGACATGTATTTGCGCATATGCGCGAGACAACCCGAGAGTTGGCAAAACCGAATAATAGCCTCGCGCATATGCGCCGAGTACGGGCGCGCATATGCGCGAGCTACCGTGAGATTGACGCGCCGAGACATTAGGTCTCGCGCATATGCACGAGACGTGCAGCACAAAGACATGAGCCACGTTTTAGGAAGCATGCATGGTGTGTGTGTGTGTGTTATATATATATATATATACTTGAGTTTTAGGATGTACTTGAGTTTCCCAAATCACATACTTATTATTATGTTCTATTATTGTGATTATTGATTTGATTGAATGCCTGTTCTATGGAGTTATATGAGCATGCATTAGACGAGTAATCTTGTGACAGAAGTACCTGATAGTGGCGGGATAGCCACGGGCACATTGCATGATGTCACAAGATAGTGTACTGGTGATAGGACCACGGTCCATGACGGTTAGGTCAGGACACTAGATGTTTGGTTATATCGTCTTGGATAGAACTGGAGTCTTTTCTATTACTGTTGGTCGATATAGGAATACCGACATCTTTACATCTGGGTGTTTTGGTTATATCGACGTGGATAGAACTGGAGTCTTTTCTATTACTGTTGGTCGATATAGGAATACCGCATCTGGAAACCGGGATCCATAGACTAGGATTGTAGTGCCCAAATTCGGTACACATATAACCATGCATTTATTTAACTAGTAAATCATTTAATTAATTTTAAAATGAGTTTTAAGCCATGCATGATTTATTTGAATGCATTGTTTTAAATTATTTATGTTTATGTTGTAACGTACCGTACTTTTACTACTTGAAATTTGCGGAAAAATTAAAAATTTTATTAAATAAAAACATCCATACGGTCGTCACCCAACATTCATAAAAATATTTTTAAAATAATCCATCACCAATTAAAAAGTTGCTAAAAGAACGCTGTCTCAAAACATCTCACATTCAAATCATAAAAATTCAGAGTATTTAAAACTGTGCTTAAAAACATAAACTTGCGGTCCTCGGGTTTAGCCTGCCGCTCAGCCCAAGCCTGCCCCTTGGTCGCCACCTCCTGTCTCCTGTTCATCGTACTCACCTGCATCGATCAAGTCTAGTGAGTCTAAAGACTCAACACGTATAAACTGGAAATAACGAGTACTACATAATAAAATCGCATGCATCTTTAATATAGGACATAACTTTAAATTGAACTTGCATAAACTTCAACTTGGAATAAACTTGAACTTGAACATACATACTACGACGTGCCATGATCATAAACTTTTCTTAAACATGCTATCATACTTCACATACTTGGCTGCATAATTTTACGTAGAGGATGTTTCAAAGCAAGTGACCCTTAACATGATAAACGCCTGATCAGACACACCACAGTACTGGGCTGACAGGGACGTATCCACTGCCGCATACATAAGATCCCTGTTCATAATTTAACAGGCCAGTTGACCCACGTTCATAATTTAACGCTTCACAACCACGATCTAACCCGTTCATAATTTAACGGGGAGATTGGTCCCCGTTCATGATTTAACGCTTTCCAATCCTAACTTTCTTTGGTCACAAGACAATTAGCATACCTCGAAACTTAAAACATTTTCTTTTGCACGTCATTCATACTTACTTGGCGTTGAGGGATTCGTTGGACTTCGACTGGGGCCGTCGCTGCGACATACTAACATGAATTTCATACTTAACTTGCATAGCTTAGACGTAGAAAAATTATACTTACTCTCAAGCTCGATCATATCTTAGGACCTTCTATAACTTCCCATGACATGAACTTATTAATCCTTGCTCTAAACCATGGCATCAAACCTTGAAACCAAAAATAATATTTTTCCCAAACAGTGTGTACACGGACCCCTAACCCGGGTCCGTGTACAGGTCCGTCTACCTACGGTGAAGGATGTACTCGGAAAGAAAACGGGGCACGGACCCCGTGCCTGTCTCCGTGTAAGGGTCCGTGTCCACTCGCAACTTTGACACTTGTGAGAAAGTGAAGGCACGGACCCCGTGCCAGGGTCCGGGTAAAGGTCCGTGTATCTGCGCAAATTTGACACTCACGAGAAAACAAATGCACGGACCCCGTGTCAGGGTCCGTGGCAAGGTCCGTGTGGCTACTGTCGGTCGAAACTTACGAGATTCTGAACATGTTTTTGCTTAGTCTTCTAGACTCGATTCCTCGGACTATGAACGTCACCACGAGACACTTCTTAGAACACTAAGGTATTATACCAAACCCAAGTGCCTAAACATCACCCCGAGGGTAACAATTCACAACCAACGACACAACAACGAATTGGACATCAATGATTGTTCCTACGACTCTAGAACCATCTTAGTGCCTATCGACACGAAACAAAACATCTATGACCATTCCAACATCATAACCGAAGTACCTATGTGCAGCGGCGATCACCCGTCGAGCCCCAACGAAGCCTGCAACATAAAACTTCAAGAAACACTTCAATAACACATTTTCTGAAAATTACAGTTTGAGCAGTCTCACGAAAAACATCATAACTCACTCATTTTCGTCCAAAAATCTCGAGTTTTATGTCAAATCGAAGGCATCGAAAAGTTCTACATTTTTCTCGTTGAAAGATTTCTCAAAATATGAACAGAAAAATCGCAGTATTTGAAAAGACAGCAAAAACGAGTTTTAGATCTAAAACTTTTCCTTCGAACTTGATCCGATCTATGATCCGCTCAAACTACTAACATCATACATAACTTTTACGCATAAAAACAACGCAATACAATATATGACTTGATCGACACAGCAAGAACAGAATATACGTGCCTTTTTGATATTAAACGTTACCGAACCGGCGATATCGAAGCGGGGATGAAAGCGAGGTTGATCCGGGACGATTGTGGCACTAAAACTTGCGATAAAAACTCACGAAACTTGCTGGGATCGTGAAGGGGATGGGGCGGCTGCTGTAGGGAAGGAGAATCCCTAGGTTTTCTTTTCTCAAAATAATAAAAACTGAATGATAGAGTGTGTGTGTGTTTAGGCGTTACAGGTGTGTGTAAAAGCGTGTAATGTGTGTGTGAGGCGTGTGTTTTAGTGTAATTAGGAGACTGAATTTTAGTTTACTAAAATAATTGTCTACTAATTAAAAAAATAACTCACAATTAACTTTTAAATAAAATTCTTTAATTAAAATATAACACACACCATGCTAGATTTTTTAAAAGTTTTAAACTCTTAAAATTGATAAATACATGATTTAGACTTGAAATGCTAAAATTCAATAAATTAATTGAAAATGCCCTCAAACTCAACTAAAATAAGATACCATCTTTAAATTGCCAAAAATCGTCCCCGGGTCTTTTCCTCAATCCCGCCTCGAATGATCGCCTGAAACATGAAACTCGAAAGACATTTTAACGTGCATCACATAAACGTAGATACTTTAAAATAATGCATTTAAATGAATTATGCATGACTAAACTCCTTTAAAATAAATTAAATGCTTTACTAATTTAAATAAATGCATGGTTTTTACGTGTACGAAAATGGGCTCTACAGTTCCTCCCCCACTTATAAAAATTTCGTCCTCGAAATTAAGTCTTACCGAACAATTCCAGGTAGCGAAGTCTCATATATGCCTCTGACTCCCAAGTGGCCTCTTCCACTGATTGGTTAAACCACCGAACTTTGACTAGCTTAGTCACTTTGTTCCGGAGTCTGCGCTCCTGTCTGTCGAGGATTTGAGTCGGTCTTTCCTCATAAGACAAATCTGGAGCAAGCTGCAAAGGCTCATAACTCAGAACATGCGAAGGATTAGCTAGGTATTTCCTCAGCATCGAGACATGGAACACATTGTGCACCCCGGCCAGATTCGGCGGAAGGGCAACACGATAGGCTAGTGTCCCAACTCTGTCCAAAATCTCGAACGGTCCAATAAACCTTGGACTTAACTTGCCTCTTTTCCCAAATCTCATAACACCCTTCATGGGTGCTATCTTGACGAAAACGTGATCCCCAACGGCAAACTCGAGATCTCTTCTTCTCTTATCGGCATAGCTCTTCTGACGGCTTTGGGCGGTCTTCATTCTGTCACGAATCTTGACCACCACTTCTGCAGTCTGCTGAACTATCTCTGGGCCTAGATCTGTTCTCTCACCAACTTCATCCCAATGAACTGGCGATCTGCACTTCCGACCATACAACGCTTCATAGGGAGCCATACCAATTGATGCTTGGAAACTGTTGTTGTATGTGAACTCTACTAGAGGTAGCTTAGACTCCCAAGTTCCCTGAAAATCAACCATGCAAGCTCTTAGCAAGTCTTCCAAAATTTGAATCACTCGCTCAGACTGACCATCTGTCTGCGGGTGAAAAGCTGTACTGAACAGTAACTTCGTCCCCATAGCTGCATGCAAGCTCTTCCAGAAGGACGATGTAAACCTCGGATCCCTGTCGGACACAATAGAGACTGGGAAACCATGCAAACGGACTATCTCTCGGATATAAAGCTCCGCATACTGCGTCATGGAGAAAGTCGTCTTCACTGGCAGAAAATGCGCTGACTTAGTGAGTCGATCCACTATAACCCAAATAGAATTAGACCCTTTGACTGACTTAGGTAACCCAACGACGAAATCCATAGTGATGTTCTCCCATTTCCACTCTGGGATAGGGAGAGGCTTAAGCATACCTGCTGGCCTCTGATGCTCTGCCTTCACCTGCTGACAAGTGAGGCACTCAGATACAAATCTGCGGATGTCTCTCTTCATCCCTGGCCACCAATACAAAATCTGCAGGTCTTTATACATCTTGGTACCTCCTGGGTGAATAAAATACGGAGATGCGTGTGCCTCTGTCAGAATATCCTGTCTGATCGAATCAGCACTAGGCACCCACATTCTGTCTCTGTATCTCACGATACCATCTGACACTGTGTACAAAACACTGCCCTTAGCTTCATCCTTCAATCTCCATTTCTGTAGTTGCTCATCTGAAGACTGTCCTGCTCGAATGCGGTCTAGTAAATCAGATTTGACTGTCAGATTAGACAATCTAGGAGCTCTGCCCTTACGATAAATCTCTAGACCAAACCTCTGAATCTCAGACTGAAGCGGTCTCTGAACTGACAATTGTGCTATGACTGCCACCTTTCTGCTCAAAGCGTCTGCCACGACGTTAGCTTTTCCCGGGTGGTAGCTAATCTCGCAATCATAGTCCTTCACAAGTTCTAACCAACGTATCTGTCTCATATTCAGCTCCTTCTGCGTGAAGAAATATTTGAGACTTTTGTGATCGGTGAAAATATGACACTTCTCGCCGTATAAGTAATGTCTCCAAATCTTCAATGCAAAGACAACGGTTGCTAATTCCAAATCGTGAGTCGGGTAGTTCTTCTCATGCACCTTTAACTGTCTGGAAGCATAAGCTATAACTCGACCCTGTTGCATCAACACTGCTCCTAAACCGAGCTTAGATGCATCGGTGTATAACACATAATCTCCTTGCCCTGATGGCATGGCTAACACCGGTGCGGAAATGAGAGCTTGCTTCAAGGTGTCGAAGCTCTTCTGACATTCATCACTCCACGTAAATTTAGCATTCTTCTTGGTTAGTGAAGTGAGTGGCACTGCTATAGACGAAAACCCCTGAATAAACTTACGGTAGTAGCCTGCTAAGCCCAAAAAGCTTCGGATCTCGGATGCATTCTTTGGCTCTACCCATTCCTTGACAGCTGCCACTTTGGCTGGATCCACTTCAATCCCTCTACTAGACACTATATGCCCCAAAAACGCGACTTTCTGCAACCAAAACTCGCACTTACTGAATTTTGCATACAAATTACGGCTCTGCAAAGTCTGCAAAACTGTCCTCAAGTGCTGGTCGTGCTCCTCATGGCTCTTCGAGTATATGAGAATATCGTCAATGAACACTATGACGAACTGATCGAGGAACGGTTGAAATACTCGGTTCATGAGATCCATGAAAATAGCTGGAGCATTGGTCAATCCAAACTGCATCACTAAGAACTCGTAATGCCCGTATCTGGTCCTGAAAGCTGTCTTATGCACATCTGCATCCTTTACTCTCAGTTGGTGATACCCTGATCGAAGATCGATTTTGGAGAACACGGTAGCTCCCTGAAACTGGTCGAACAAATCTTCGATTCGTGGCAACGGATACTTATTCTTGATCGTTACCTTGTTCAGCTCACGGTAATCGATGCACAGTCTCATGCTCCCATCTTTCTTTTTCACAAAGAGTACTGGTGCGCCCCATGGTGAGAAACTCGGGCGGATAAACTCCTTGTCTAAGAGCTCATGAATCTGCTGTTTAAGTTCTAACATCTCTGCTGGAGCTAATCTGTACGGTGCCTTAGAGATCGGCACTGTACCAGGCATGAGATCGATGGCAAACTCCACCTCTCTATCTGGTAGAAGGCCTGTGACGTCGTCTGGGAAGACGTCTCGAAATTCTCTGGCTACTGGCACTTCTGAAATAGAAGGAGTGGGCACGTCAGGCGCTGCTATAACACTGGCCAAGAAAGCCTGACATCCCTTTGAAATTAATTTCCTCGTCTGCATGCCGAAATCATACGAGGGAAACTCCTCCATCTAGCTGGCTCGAATAAAAACTGCTCCATACCGAGCGGTCTGACCAATACCGACCTCTTCTGAAAATCGATTAGAACTCGGTTCTTAGTCAGCCAGTCCATGCCCAAAATGATATCGAACTCTGGCATCGGCAATACGATCAAATCTGCATACACTAGGTGGCCCTGCAGTTCTAGATCGATATCCCTGATCACACTGGTAGCTAACAACTCTTCCCCTGATGGGACTGTCACTGAGAAGTTCAAGTCTAGGCCGATGGACTTGATGTCCAGGTGATTAGCGAAGGTCTCTGATATAAAGGAGTGAGTGGCTCCTGAATCTATCAGTGCAGTTGTAGCTAATCTCTTTATGAAAATGTTCCCTGAGATGCGTTAGCACAACACAACTTATATCCAAAATACTAACATTAACCTTACGCATAATAAAATTCGATGTCCTATGCCATTCAAAAATAATGCTAACAAGATAGTAACCCAAATATACTCAAACAATACTAGCATCCTAAAAATCCCCAAATAAAATTCACCTGCAAGGCAAAGTAATACTGAGCTTAGGTAGGAAAGTTTACCGGTCAGTAAAGTAGTGTCTGGATCCGCTTCCTGAGCGTGCATGGCGAATACCCGGCCTTGAGTTGGCTGCTTCCACTGCGGGCACTCCTTTAGCATGTGGTCGGTAGCACCACACTTAAAGCACTTGCCTGACCCATACAAGCATGGTCCTGGATGCTGGCGGTTACACTTCTGACAAACAGGGAAATTACCGGGCCTCTGCGGCGCCCCCTGCTGTTGGATAGGACCCTTGCCCTTAGGTGGTCCTTGGTATGGTTTCTTTCCAGGCTGCCCCTGGTAGGGCTTCTTAAATGGTGGTCGCTGCTGATACTGCTGGTGTTGCTGCGGTGCCTGAAAGGGCCTCTTGCCCAGTCGATCCTTCTCAATCTCTTTCATATCCTGCTCCGCCTCCAATGCCCTCGCTACGGCGACCTCATAGGTCATAGGCCCTACCACCTTCACATCACGGCGCAAGATCGGCCGCATTCCAAGGAGAAAGTGTCTCACCTTGGCCTGAACATCATTGGCGATTAAGGGCATAAATTGGCAACCCTTCTCAAACTTCTGCACATAATCAGCTACACTGCTATCTCCCTGTCGTAGCGTCATGAACTCCCCAATCAGTTTCGTACGCACTTCCTCAGTGAAGTACTTGGAGTAAAACACCTCTTTGAACCCATTCCACGTGAGAGTCTGTAGGTTAACTATCACTGATGCGCTCTCCCACCAAACTCTTGCACTCCCATGAAGTAGAAAGATAGCGCACCTCACTCGATCAGCATCCTGCAACTCCATAAAATCGAAAATTACCTCGATGGATTTAACCCATCCCTCTGCTATCAATGGGTCCATCGTCCCTGAGAATTTATCTGCGTGCATCCTGCTGAACCTCTCGTAGACAGCCTCAGCTCTAGGTCTCGCCCCTGCATCAGCTACTGCCTGGTTACCCATAAACTGGGCAAAGAACTGAGTCATTCCAGCCATCATCTGGGCCTGCATGTCGGGTGGTGGAGGTGGTGGAGGATTGGCCCTCTCCTCGACTCGAGGCTCTCTGTCCTCCTCCCTATCTTCCCGGTTAATTTCACGTCTAGGAGGCATACTGTTCCAATAATTACCCAACACGTAAACCCAACATGTATGATTGTGATATACATAACATATGATGCACGTACTGAACTTAAAACATGGGCATGCTGAAATCGTAACTCAATGCATACTACAAAACATAAATCTTGAAACTTTAAAACTTACAGACTTGAGGTGTGACCTTGTGAGCTTCTTGCGACTGGCAGTAGGCGTAACCCTTTACAAGAACACCGCTCTGATACCAACTGTAACGTACCGTACTTTTACTACTTGAAATTTGCGGAAAAATTAAAAATTTTATTAAATAAAAACATCCATACGGTCGTCACCCAACATTCATAAAAATATTTTTAAAATAATCCATCACCAATTAAAAAGTTGCTAAAAGAACGCTGTCTCAAAACATCTCACATTCAAATCATAAAAATTCAGAGTATTTAAAACTGTGCTTAAAAACATAAACTTGCGGTCCTCGGGTTTAGCCTGCCGCTCAGCCCAAGCCTGCCCCTTGGTCGCCACCTCCTGTCTCATGTTCATCGTACTCACCTGCATCGATCAAGTCTAGTGAGTCTAAAGACTCAACACGTATAAACTGGAAATAACGAGTACTACATAATAAAATCGTATGCATCTTTAATATAGGACATAACTTTAAATTGAACTTGCATAAACTTCAACTTGGAATAAACTTGAACTTGAACATACATACTACGACGTGCCATGATCATAAACTTTTCTTAAACATGCTATCATACTTCACATACTTGGCTGCATAATTTTACGTAGAGGATGTTTCAAAGCAAGTGACCCTTAACATGATAAACGCCTGATCAGACACACCACAGTACTGGGCTGACAGGGACGTATCCACTGCCGCATACATAAGATCCCTGTTCATAATTTAACAGGCCAGTTGATCCACGTTCATAATTTAACGCTTCACAACCACGATCTAACCCGTTCATAATTTAACGGGCGGATTGGTCCCCGTTCATGATTTAACGCTTTCCAATCCTAACTTTCTTTGGTCACAAGACAATTAGCATACCTCGAAACTTAAAACATTTTCTTTTGCACGTCATTCATACTTACTTGGCGTTGAGGGATTCGTTGGACTTCGACTGGGGCCGTCGCTGCGACATACTAACATGAATTTCATACTTAACTTGCATAGCTTAGACGTAGAAAAATTATACTTACTCTCAAGCTCGATCATATCTTAGGACCTTCTATAACTTCCCATGACATGACCTTATTAATCCTTGCTCTAAACCATGGCATCAAACCTTGAAACCAAAAATAATATTTTTTTTCCAAACAGTGTGTACACGGACCCCTAACCCGGGTCCGTGTACAGGTCCGTCTACCTACGGTGAAGGATGTACTCGGAAAGAAAACGAGGCACGGACCCCGTGCCTGTCTCCGTGTAAGGGTCCGTGTCCACTCGCAACTTTGACACTTGTGAGAAAGTGAAGGCATGGACCCCGTGCCAGGGTCCGGGTAAAGGTCCGTGTATCTGCGCAAATTTGACACTCCCGAGAAAACAAATGCGCGGACCCCGTGTCAGGGTCCGTGGCAAGGTCCGTGTGGCTACTGTCGGTCGAAACTTACGAGATTCCATGTTTTTGCTTAGTCTTCTAGACTCGATTCCTCGGACTATGAACGTCACCACGAGACACTTCTTAGAACACTAAGGTATTATACCAAACCCAAGTGCATAAACATCACCCCGAGGGTAACAATTCACAACCAACGACACAACAACGAATTGGACATCAATGATTGTTCCTACGACTCTAGAACCATCTTAGTGCCTATCGACACGAAACAAAACATCGATGACCATTCCAACATCATAACCGAAGTACCTATTTGCAGCGGCGATCACCCGTCGAGCCCCAACGAAGCCTGCAACGTAAAACTTCAAGAAACACATCAATAACACATTTTCTGAAAATTACAGTTTGAGCAGTCTCACGAAAAACATCATAACTCACTCATTTTTCGCCCAAAAATCTCGAATTTTATGTCAAATCGAAGGAATCGAAAAGTTCTACGTTTTTTTAGTTGAAAGTTTTCTCAAAATATGAACAGAAAAATCGCAGTATTTGAAAAGACAGCAAAAACGAGTTTTAGATCTAAAACTTTTCCTTCGAAATTGATCCGATCTATGATCCGCTCAAACTACTAACATCATACATAACTTGTACGCATAAAAACAACACAATACAATATATGACTTGATCGACACAGCAAGAACAGAATATACGTGCCTTTTTGATATTAAACGTTACCGAACCGGCGATATCGAAGCGGGGATGAAAGCGAGGTTGATCCGGGACGATCGTGGCGCTAAAACTTGCGATAAAAACTCACGAAACTTGCTGGGATCGTGAAGGGGATGGGGCGGCTGCTGTAGGGAAGGAGAATCCCTAGGTTTTCTTCTCTCAAAATAATAAAAACTGAATGATAGAGTGTGTGTGTGTTTAGGCGTTACAGGTGTGTGTAAAAGCGTGTAATGTGTGTGTGAGGCGTGTGTTTTAGTGTAATTAGGAGACTGAATTTTAGTTTACTAAAATAATTGTCTACTAATTAAAACACTAACTCACAATTAACTTTTAAATAAAATTCTTTAATTAAAATATAACACACACCATTCTAGATTTTAAAAGTTTTAAACTCTTAAAATTGATAAATACATGATTTAGACTTGAAATGCTAAAATTCAATAAATTAATTGAAAATGCCCTCAAACTCAACTAAAATAAGATACCATCTTTAAATTGCCAAAAATCGTCCCCGGGTCTTTTCCTCAATCCCGCCTCGAATGATCGCCTGAAACATGAAACTCGAAAGACATTTTAACTTGCATCACATAAACGTAGATACTTTAAAATAATGCATTTAAATGAATTATGCATGACTAAACTCCTTTAAAATAAATTAAATGCTTTACTAATTTAAATAAATGCATGGATTTTACGTGTACGAAATTGGGCTCTACATATGTGATGCACGTTAAAATAGTTTTCGAGCTTCATGTTTCAGGCGATCATTCGAGGCGGGATCGAAGAAAAGACCGGTGACGATTTTGGCAATTTAGAATGTGGTATCTTATTTTAAGTCATGAATGGGGCATTTTAAATAATTTATTGAGTTTTAGCATTTTTATGCCTAAAACATGTAGTTAGTAATTTTAAGAGTTCAAACCTTTTAAAGGTAGCATTTTAGTAGGTTAAAGGATAAATTATTAATTTAGAGATTTTAAAGTTTGAAAACTTTTAAAGATGAGAAGTAAGCATTTTATTTAAGATTTGGAGATGTTATTAAGATGTTTAGTGGTGCACTATTTTATTGACTGTTGTGACTCTGATTGTTGCACTCCCAAGAGCAGGTTGTCCACAAGTAGTATAATTCGGTGAGTCTGAATATCGTATCCACAGGGAAGCTAAGGTAATTACAAGTCCACTACAATGTCTTTTTGTTTTTGTTTTTTTATTTCTTTTAATGGTTTGAATCTTTAATTGGTAATTTATAATTGTTCAAATTTTAATTTAAGTAGTTAAGATTAAAGGATCTACTCTTGGTATTTTAATAAAGTTAACATTAACGAACAATATTGAAATCCACTTAATAAAATGGTTCCAATATATTAAATAATCATATTTATATTATGTTATATATTATTATCTTATAAGTATATAATATATACCAAAACTTATAAATGTGGTCAAGTATTTATTGTGCTATATATACTTGTAAACACTAAATCAAGGTTCCCTTTTTAAATGGTTGGTAAAACCAAACTAACATTTAAATGGTACCAAGAAATTAATATTACGATATATTTATATATAATAAATCAAGGCATCCACTTTAAATGGTTGGTAATACCAAACTAACATTTAAATGGTTCCAAGAATTTAGTGTAACATATAACAACAATAAATCAAAACTCCCAATTATAAGTAGGATATAAAAATA
The DNA here is from genome assembly GCF_022965805.1 of Primulina eburnea. Lineage (NCBI taxonomy): Eukaryota > Viridiplantae > Streptophyta > Magnoliopsida > Lamiales > Gesneriaceae > Primulina > Primulina eburnea. Next base: position 22,735,840 of record NC_133108.1, on the reverse strand, counting down.
CTTAAAGAAATAAATATAATATAAACAATAAATAATGATTAAATAATATAAAACATAGATTCTTACCTTTTAGTAACCTTATTATCATGCTAAGAGTTTCACATTTTCATCTCAACTTTAGGAAGTTAGCTATTCATTATTCAAAGTGTAAAACTTTGAATATGAAATTATCATGCTAATTATATTTAAATGAAGAAATAAACGAAAAATATAGAGAGAAATATTATGAACTCAAAGGTTTGTTCATAAAATGAGGGATATCTCAATACATTACAATGCACCCCTATTTATAGTCAAATTTGGGAAGACAACCACAAATAAAATATTATTTTTTTACACATAAGTCTTCGTTGGTGTTCCAAGATATTATATTATATTGCACATCACTTTTGAAAATCTTCTTCTCCGAATTTGCTTCTTCACATAAAAAGAAACATGTGGATAATTGAGTTGTCTAGTTGTGGTATTTTTTTCAAACCATTTGACCAAGTAATTTGAGAGATATGGTCAAAATACTAGAGCACGGTAAAACTGCCACTACTTTGGTAACTTTATTTGTTGCTTAATTTGATCCCAATTGTGAGAGGATTTTTATCTCATGCTTGCCATCATTATTGTAGATATTAACATCAACTTTCTACATGTCCAAGAATCATCTTAATCACATTTGTAACGCCAAGTTTATTCTTGTTTTATCGAACCTGTAAAAATAGTAAAAACTTGTAATTACACAACAACTTATATTTTATACAATTTATTATAAAACATATAATATTTAAACATTTAATAAAACAAAAACTATATATTTATATTATAAAACATTTAATTAATGTACAATTTTTATGTTTATCACACCTTCCAACCAGCTTATTGCTAGTCCCTAGCAATTTAAGCGTTAATAGCAATACAAAACATATTGATTAATTTAAATAGAAATGTAATCAGAACTATCTAAGTGTTTAAATTAAATTTGAAAACTGTCAAAGTTATATCAAGATCATCATAATTATAATTTATGAAATAATTTGAGATAATCAACTCAAAGCTTATTTCAGGTAGTTAAATGTACACGGCCTTCAGAAATTCCTAGTAAGAGTCTCAACTCCATATCCTCACAGGTTAATAAATGTTTCAATTTATGGAAACGATTTCTCTCATGGAGTTGGAATACAGATAAATTCTCAGAAAAATGGTTTACAGAATGCAGACAGACAAACGAGCCAAACTAATCAAAAGATAGAAAATTCATTATATTGATTCAAAATCTAGTTGTTTTTATTATATATTTTTTTCCTGATATATATATATATATATATATATTTATATATATATATATATATATATATATATATTTTTTTTTTTCATAACATCATGGAATCAGACTAAGTTTATGCTTCTTGACCACATATTTATTTAATTTGTACAATAAATTTCTCTCTTTTTTTTATTTTTTTATGAGAGATATATGGGTCGTAGCATATAACTTAAAAATTACATAGATTTTCAATATCTTTCTTTTTTGTATTTTTTTTCAGGATATATCAATTTTTTTTTCAAAATAAGAACTCAAGATCTAAACAATAGATAGTCTCTCTCATGATCAATAAAGGCTCGAAAGCTGTTTTTTCAGTCCTCTCCACTCACTCACAAAATATGTGTGAGTTTAAAATTTTAGGCACTCTTATAAGGTATATCTTGGGCCATATACTTTAATACCTGATTTTATCACAATGGTTAATCACTCAAAAAGATTTCATAAATCATATTTGTATAGTGATCAGAATATAAAAATTGACTTTTTTTTTTCAAATAAATATTAAACATCCTTAAATAGATTAATACATTTTCTAATTTAAACCTTTCAAATATGCAATGTGTTGGAAATCAAATTTCGGAGTTTGACAAACTGAAGAAACTAACTGAATTATGAGACAACTGAATATTTAACAACTGAAACCAGCTGAACAAATGAAGAAAACTGATCAGTTGGAAACCGATCAGTTAATATACTCAGCCGCATAAGTTTCAGTTAAAACATATCTCAACTGAATGCTTCTCGGGAAATAACATTCAACCGACAAAAGGACATGGTAAACAACAAATGAATATGGAAAGCCGCACCTCAATCATTACAGCATAGAACAACATATTTCGGCTATTGCAATTAAGACGCCGTATGACAGTCAATGAAGAGAACATTGCCCAACAAATGATGAAGTGGCAATCAACGGATACAAGAATTCAAATACATCTCAAAGTTACCGTTGAAAGAGAAGTATATAAATATGACTGAAGAACATCTGAAAAGCAGAGACGATCACTCAATCTTAAGCTTGATGTTACTCTGTCAAAATCTTAGCTCACTTTCATTTGAATTACTCGTAGCAATCAAGGCTACAATCTGAGCTTATTAGCACTCCTTAAAAGCTGTTAGATTCAATTGTGCTAATATTAGTTACGTACTGAGAATATTGTGTAGAACTAAGAGTTTCAGTTTTGGCAGTTGTCAGTCCAAACTGAAGTGGGTCTGTACAAGTGTTGTACTTGATCAAAGTCTTTTAGTGAATATCCTATCCTTGAGATAGAAGGGGTGACGTAGGAGTAATTAAATTGTCCGAACATCCATAAACAACTCTTGCATATTTCTTTCAGTTTCGTATTCTATCTTTCAGTCAGTTACTTTCCGCAACTACTCTAGTTTAACTGATTGTTATTGACCAACAAGATTCCGAGATTCAGTTTGTCACTAAACTGAACTCAAATATTGTTAAAGAACAATTTTTAAGTGTAAGTGTTTATTCAACCCCCCCCCCTTCTAAACACTCTTGTTACGACAACCGATCCTATCAAGTGGTATCAGAGCAGTTGAATCTTGTTCTTGAATACTCCCGATCTATAAATCTGATAGCATGACTTCATTCAATAAAATTCCTATGTTCTCAAGAGACAATTTCGATGACTGGAAAATCAGAATGCAGGCTCACTTAGCTGCACAGGATGATGATATGTGGTATGTCATAACAGACGGACCCATGAAGATTCTAAAAGCAAACACAGCAATTGTCATAACTGAAGGGGCACCACAGAGAATTCAAAAGCCCAGAGAAGAGTGGACAACTCAGGACAAAAGGAAAGCTAATCTTGACAATGTGGCCAAAGATACTCTATACAAAACACTGGACAAAGCAACCTTCAACAAAATAAAGATGTGCAAAACAGCAAAAGAAATTTGGGAGAAGTTGATTCAGTTATATGAAGGAAATGACCAAACAAAAGAAAATAAACTCTCAGTTGCTGTTCAGAAATTTGACAATATCAAATTGAAGGTTGGAGAATCAATGATTGAGTATGATGAAAGGGTGAGCAGTATTGTAAATGAATTAAATGCACTCGGAAAAGTATATACCAACAAAGAGGTTGCACTAAAAGTGATGAAAGGTCTTCCAAAGGAATGAGATGTCAAAACTATGGCTATGAGAGAATCTAAAGACTTGAACCAGATCGAAGTTCATGAACTATTTGCTGATTTAAAAGCTTATGAATTTGAATTGCAGAACAGAGAAGGAGAACCATCTACTCCTACAACTACAACTGCTTTAGCAGCTATCAGAACTGAACCAACTAGTTCAGCCGAGAAATCTGCTGATCAGTTAAGCAATGATGCTATGTCATTATTCATAAAAAAGTTTGGGAGGTTCATGAGAAAGAACCAAGGAAACTTTCAGAAGCAATACCAGAGAAATAATTCCAAAGAAGAAACAAATGCTTGCTACAATTGTGGCAAAACAGGTCATTACATTGCTGACTGTCCTAAACCTAAAATGGACAGTCAAGGATCAACCGACAGAAGAAAGAAACCATATGAGCATAAGAGAAGACCCAGAGATGATAAGAAAACCTACAGAAAGAAACACGAAGTTCTCTTCACTGAAGAGAACAAATCCAAATGGGCAGAAACTGATAGTGACGAATCAGAACCAGAAAGCTCATATAGCTCAAGTGATGAAGAGGAAGTCAAATGTCTAATGGCAAATGATACTGAAGCAGAATCTACAAGTCAACATGTATTTGATTTTAGTTCAACTGATTTTACACGAGAAGAACTCATTTTAACATTGCATGAAATGGTAAATGAGTACCAGAAACTTGCATCATCATTTGAGGAAATAAAGTCAAAGCAAAATGATCCCATGGACAACAGAACCAAAACTGATGAATCAGTTGATAGGTTGAGTCTAAAAAGGGAAATTGCTGAGCTAAAAGCAGAGAGAAAGAAAGATCAGTCACTGATCCAGAAATTGATCCTTGAAAATTCAAAACAGACTGAACTCATTCAATCTTGGAATAAGTCGTCTACTCCATTGAATGAGATGCATAATTCACAAAAATCAGTTTCTGATAAAACTGGTTTAGGGTTCAGTAATCAAGGAGAAACGTTTTCAAATGATACTCAACCAAAGCTGACAATGAACAAAGGGAAGTACATTCAATTTGTCAGATCAACAGTAGAACAAGAGAAATTTGAGCCCAGCAAACTGAATGAAAAACCTATTGAGAATATGTATAAGGCCAGAAGACATGGAGTTGGTTACAGTCCAAAAATCTCTACTGACTCAGAAAATCATTCATCAAAAAGATTTAGCAAGAATTATTCAAATTATTATAACTGCAAACCAGTCCAGAAAAGATACAGACTAAATAATCAGTTGAACCAAGCTAAAATACATACTGTATCATCTCTACACTATTCACCAAGCACACAAAAACCAAGAAAAACCATTTGGAATACAGCTACTGGAAAGTCATTTAGACTAATCCAAGTATGGATTCCAAAGGGACTAATAAGCTTTGGACCTAAATAGATATGGGTACCAAATCATATTATGTGTGTGTTTGCAAGTAACAGGTACAAATAAAAATTCAATATGGTATTTGGACAGCGGTTGCTCACGACATATGACAGGAGATGCAAGTATGCTATCTCAACTGATCAAAAATAGTGGTCCAAACATCAGTTTCGGAGATAATTCCAAAGGTAAAATCGTGGGTAATGGTAAGATTATCCATGGTAACTTTACTATTAAAGATGTTTTATTAGTAGATAATCTGAAGTATAACTTGATTAGTATCAGTCAGTTATGCGACAATGGATTCTCGGTACAATTTGATAAAAACTCATGCTTAGTTAAAACATCAACTGATGAAATCTTACTAAATGGCAAACGATGTGGAAACACATATAAAGTCAGCTGGAATGAACAGCCTCATGCACCAGTCTGCTTCATTGCTTCAAAATCATCTCAAAACTGGTTGTGGCATAAAAGGTTAAATCATTTAAACTTTAAATCCATGGCTTATCTAAGTAAACATGAAATTGTAACTGGTTTGCCCAAAATAAATTTTTCAAAAGAAAAACTTTGCTCAGCATGTCAGTATGGAAAACAAGTACGATCTTCTTTCAAAAACAAGGGCTGTAAATCTTCATCCCGATGCTTAGAACTATTGCACATGGATCTCTTCGGTCCAATACCAGTCATGAGCTTAGGGGGAATGAAATACACCTTGGTGGTCGTAGATGATTTTTCAAGATTTACTTGGGTTATATTTCTCAGATCCAAAGACCATACGGCTGCACAACTGATTAAACTCTTCAAAAGACTTTTAAATGAAAACTCAATTGGGATTGATCGAATCAGATCTGATCGAGGAACTGAATTCATCAATCAAACACTTTCAAGTTTTCTAGAAAATGCTGGAATCAAGCATGAGCTCTCAGCAGCAAGAACTCCTCAGCAAAACTGTGTAGCTGAGAGAAGAAATCGGACCCTTAAAGAAGCTGCTAGAATAATGCTTGCTGATTCTGGCATTTCTCAAAGATTTTGGGCAGAGGCAGTAAACACTGCATGTTATACTCAGAACAGATAAATGATTAATAAGAATCATATGAAAACACCATATGAGATCTGGCATGGAAGAAAAAGTATAATCACTTATTTCAAAATATTCGGCTGTAGATGCTTCATTCATGATAATGGTAAAAATTACTTAAAAGCATTTGATGCCAAATCTGCAGAAGGAATATTCCTTGGATATTCATCAGTTAGTATAGCTTATAGAGTCTTTAATAAGAAAACTTTAAATGTTGAAGAATCTGCACATGTTGATTTTGATGAAACTGTACTAACTGATAAGCCAACTGATCAAGTTGAGCTAGCTGATCGATTTACAGATATCAGTTTGGAAGATGATGACAAAGAAGAAATTCATAACAATCAAGACATCTTTCAAACACCAGAACCAGAAATATTGGATCAATTAAATGAGCAGGAAGTCAATGATGACAATCAGTTATTAAAGCAAACTGATAACATTCAAATACCAGCTGACGAGGCATCAACTGAAGCTGAAAATTGCACTCAGTTACCAACTGAAGAAGTTGCTGATGCAACAAATGCAGAGTACAGATGGAGAAAATCACATCCACCACATCTGGTAATAGGAAATCCATCTGATCCAGTAAGAACTCGCAATCAAATGTTAAATTTATTTATACATTCAGCCTTTGTTTCACAACTGGAACCAAAGAAAACTGATGAAGCTCTTGCTGATCCTAATTGGGTAAATGTTATGCAAGAAGAGCTGAATCAGTTCACTCACAATAACGTCTGGAACCTAGTTCCAAGACCAACTTCAAAAACTATTATAGGTACAAAATGGGTGTACATGAATAAACTAAACGAGGACGGTTCAGTTATACGCAACAAAGCAAGACTAGTAGCACAAGGATATAGGCAAGAAGAAGGAATTGACTACGATGAGACGTATGCTCCAGTTGCAAGATTGGAAGCAATCAGAATATTTCTTGCTTATGCATCTCACAAAAACTTCAAAGTTTACCAGATGGATGTGAAGAGTGCATTCCTAAATGGTTAGTTACAAGAAGAAGTATATGTCGAACAACCTCCAGGTTTTGTAAACCACAAACTTCCCGATCATGTATACTATTTGAACAAAGCATTATATGGTCTAAAACAAGCTCCCAGGGCTTGGTATGAAACTCTTTCAAAATTCCTAACTGATCATGACTTTACAGTCGGATTAGTTGATAAGACCCTGTTTAAATTTACTAAAAGTAATCATATTCTACTAGTTCAAATTTATGTTGATGATATAATTTTTGGGTCAACTAACCCCAAATTGTGCGAAAAGTTTTCTAAGTTAATGCAGGATAAGTTTGAAATGAGCATGATGGGTGAACTGACATTCTTTCTTGGACTGCAAATGAAGCAACTGGAAACTGGTATTGTAACGTCCCGAAAATTTCAAGGTCCACTCAAACCACGTGCATGTAATTATTAAATTCTTTTGTATTTTAATTAAATGTTTTAATCGCATTAATTTATTATGTTGTGCATATTTGCATGTTTAAAAATATATTTTCTATATGGTTGCATAAAAATGTATTTTTAAAGGTTATTCGAGTTGCGATCGAGGAACGGAAACCGATGGCTGAAAAATTGTAAAATGTTTTTACTAAATAATTGTTTTTAATTATTTAAATCAAGGGTCATGCTTTTCATTTTTTTTGAAAATATGGGGTTTTTAGGTGATTTTATACGCCGGGACGTAAATTTTATCGGTGTTAGTTTTTCAATTAAAATACGAACTTTTTGGCAACCCGGCTATTTAATTTACAAACTAGTTTTACCAAAATCATTTTAATAGTATAATTAAATACTAATTAACTACTGATGGGCCTATTTATATGTTTAATGAGCCTAAGCTTAATTAAGGAGATAATTAACTATTTAATATGTTAAACATACCCCAAACCCTACACATGTACACGCCACACATTCAATCAAATTCAGAATTCTCCCCCACCCACTCACACACGGCCACACACTTCTATCAAATTGAAACTCTCTTCATCATATTAAACACCACAAGCCCTACACCATTTAACTCACGCCCCACACCCCAATAATTGATAAACTCTCCCCCCCTCAAACACCATATCACACGGCACACACCATCACCAAATTTCAAAAAGTTTCGAAGGGATTTTCGTAGGTTTAAGAGAGTTCAAGCCTTGGTTTCGATCCGTTCTTCGACGTCAACGATATTTCGTGCATAAATTACGCAAAGGCACGCCATACATCTCCTTTTCTCGTCTATCACATCATATTATTGTTTTAAATAACGTTTGTATAGAAGGCATGAAGTTCTTATAATTATTTTCGTAATATTGCATGGTCATGTATTAAACTTGGGAATTTTTGATCCAAAATCATGTTTTATGTGATCTAAAGGGGCTGCCATGAATTAGGATGTTAAGGGGCAAGTTTTACAAAAGTTTAGAGGTCTAGAATAGCACACAAATGCAACTAATCGCTGCACAAAGAAAGAAAAAAAAAACAGAAACATTAAGCTGGAAACATGTCTCACGATTTGGGGTGTCATGGATTGGTTTATGGGTTAGGTGCTGCATGGCCTAGCTTGGGTCACACCTGGGTCTCGATTTGGGTCAGGGGAAGAGTCCTAGCCACTCTAGGACTCGAGACCATGGGTTGGGGAGGAGTCCTTATCTAGAAGGACTCCACCCGAGAGCATGGGCCAGCAGGGGTGATCGGCTTGTGCAGGGAAGGAAGGGGCTTGGTCGAGGGCTTGGGGCTGGGCTAGACTAACTCCATCAGGGTCTTGGGATGAGGGGAAGTGGTCGGCATAGGGGCTGGTGCGGCAAGCTCGATACTGGCTCGAACAAAACACCAAGCCGTAGGACAGCAAGAAGTTGCGCAGGTGTGTGCTTCTGGTTTAGTGGCTTCGCTGCTGGGTTTTAGGGTGTGGGTTGGTCTGGGCTTGGTTCAGGCGAGGTATAGGGAAGGTTAGGGTGTGCTGGGTGCGGTAGTGGCTCAGCTGGTAGAGTCCTAGGATAACTAGGAGTCCTAGAGCAACTATGAAACTCACACACACAACACAGCAGAAACATGGGTCGACTTCCAGCGAGAATTTGAGTGGGTTAGGGTCATGTTTTGGGGGCTGGGCTTGCACAGTAGGGTCCCTAGATGGGTTGGCTAGGTTTTGGCTTGAAGTGGCTCGGGCGTGGCTCGAGTAAATTGAGAGATGGCTCGGTGTGTTCGAGTGAGGGTCATATTTCAAAAATAAGAAGGAAAAATTGATGCAAGGGTCCACGGGGGTGGCTCACGACTTGGAAGGGTAGGATAAATCATAAAAATACTATGTTAAAAATTCGGGATCAAAATAACAAGTTTTGGATTTATCCGGAATTTAATCGCCGCATGAAACGTCAATTAGCGAGTTAATTGAAACGCCTAGTTTTAAGCTTTATAAAATCATGAAAAATTAGATTTAAGCTTAAATAATTATTATAAGTCTAAGTTTTTAATTTGGGAATTTTATATTAAGGTTTGGTTCAATTCGGGATTAAAACGTGTTAATACGTCTTATTTAAAGATTAATTTAAAAGTCCTCGATTTAAGCTAAACAAAAATATGGGAAAATTCATGTAGGCTTAAATAATTATTTGGGACATGTTAGAGTCATGAAATCACGGAAAAAAGTCTAAATCGTAAGATGTCGAGTCTAGGGGTAAAACGGTCTTTTTACACCTAGAAATTAGTAAAGGTCATGGCAGTGCCCGAAATGCTGTTTTTATGATATTATGATTATTCTTAAATGTTTATGAAATGTTCATGATTAAATTATGATTTTTAAATGTCTAAGGGATTTTACGATTTTAAGAAGACATTTAAAATACATGTTGCATGCTTGGTTTCGAAAATGAAAAATGTAAATATTACTCATGATTTTTCTAAGTGATGCGAATGAAAAATTTTGAAGGATGTGAAGTGATTGTGACTAATTCGTTAATGATGGCGACGTCGTGAGGGTTATGGTCCCAGTGGGAGCCCGACGATCGTGTTTCCATCATTGCGAATATGTGGTAACGGATATGTGGTAACGGTTTTGTGGTAACGGAAGAATGGGAATATCGTGAGGGGAGAAGGCCCCAGAGGGAGCCCATTTATGGGAAAAGGCCCCAGAGGGAGCCCCGACGATCGTATTTCTATTCGATCATGTTAGGCCAAGGCTCAGTTGACCGGTGAGAGTGTCGCTGATGTCCTCGCCGCCCAGTACTGTGGTTTTATGTAGATGGATCCATCGTCATGTCATGTCATGTTGAGGAAAGTCACAATTAACGATCTGAATTCAACAAAGGAAAAGGAAAAGGAAAAAGGAAAATGATTATGATCAAGTTAAAAGGTTTTATGTCATGATAAGGAAAACGATCAAGACTTTTATGTGCATGTCATGAAATGGTTTATGATGAAGTTTTATGCATCATGAAAGTATTTATGAAAATGATTATGTTTAAGTTTATGCATCTTCATGATAAAGATATTTTAAGTACAAGTATTTTTCACCGTTATATGTTGACTGTATTACGTATTACTTGTTATCAAGATTATGGTGTGTTGAGTCTTTAGACTCACTAGGTGTGATGGATGCAGGTGGTTCTGAGGGAGGCCTTGATGAGTGATACTACTGGACTGATGGCGCACACAACCCGAGGACCAGCGCATTATTTTCCGCATTACGCTTTATGATTTCTTTTAAAGATTTTAAGACTATTTATTTATGCTTTTGAGAGGTTTTTGGAGAGTTTAGTATGGGCTACACTTTTCAACATTTATTGCTTTTTAGGTTTGGTAAAACGTTTTTACGATTTCTGGTTTGACTATTACCTTTCAATTTTCAAATACTAGTTGGATGATTTACTTTAAAATGGTGCAAGATTATTTTATGTGCATGTGCATGCAATGACCGAAAATGTGAGAGATTTTAAAAAATAAAAATAAAAATTTCTAGTACTATTAAAGCAATAAAAAGATCAGGACGTTACAGGTATATTCATTAGTCAAACAAAATATACAAAGGAGTTGCTAAAGAAATTTGGTATGGAATCATGTTCAGCTGCAACAACTCCCATGAGCTCATCAGTTAAACTAGACACTGACGAAGGGGGAATATCAGTGGAGGCGACATTATATAGAGGGTTAATAGGTTCATTGTTATACCTAACAGCCAGTCGTCCTGATATTGTTTTTGCTATCTGTATGTGTGCCAGATTTCAAGCAAACCCTAAGCAATCACATTTCTCAGCTGCTAAAAGAATTCTGAGATATCTTAAGGACACAAAATGTTGGGCTATGGTATTCCAAAGACTCCACCTTCAATTTAGTTGGATACTCAGATGCAGATTATGCAGGATGTAAGCTTGATCGCAAAAGTACAAGTGGATCTTGTCAGTTCTTAGGAGACAGACTGATCTCTTGGTTCAGCAAGAAGCAGACATCCATAGCTAGCTCAACAACAGAAGCAGAATATCTTGCTGCTGGTAGCTGTTGTGCACAACTGATCTGGATTCAGCAACAACTGAAGGATTATGGAGTAACATCAACTGAATCGCCCATATTTTGTGAGAATACCAGCACAATTGCCATAACTTACAATCCAGTTCTTCACTCAAGGACCAAGCATATAGATGTCAGGCATCACTTCATCAGGGATCATGCGTTAAAGAAGGATATTCGACTAGAATATATTTCAACTGAACAGCAAGCAGCTGACATCTTCACAAAACCATTACCCAAGGCTAAGTTTTCTTATTTTCGAAATATTCTTGGTTTAATTGATTTATCTTAGAAATTATTAGTAATATTGCTTCACTAACAGAATTATACGAAGAAAATAAGAACACAAAAAATTAAAAATAACACTTCATTAAGAATACAAACGTTCCCATTTTACAGAAGATATCATGGAATCAACTGAATCTAGCCACGCCCTAACCCAATCATTTAAATCATAAATTCGAACTCTAGCAAATGCCCTAGATTTCGAAATCTTATCAACAACATGCCACTCCTTCCATAGCATCGCCTCCAAAAGACATTTGTCTTCAACCAATTCCCTTACATGTCTAACTTCAAAACGTTCAAGGTACTTCAGTGCTCTTTCCTCCTGAGCACGAGTAGGAATGGCACCACTGTCACTCACCCTCTTCAACTCATGAATCTTTTCCCATGTTGACATCACCTTCTGAAAGACATATATCTCCATCTTTCTCTTGATATTTGTTAAATGAGGGGTTGACTGCTCAGTAACATGAACATGAGTGCTGCTGCATGCATCAGAATCAGACATATTGAAATATTTTTGGACTGATATTGCATCACATTTTTATTACTATCATCTTATTTATAGGAAAATTACGTTGGAGAAGCTGAAGAGTCTCACGACAATTAATGCGTCTTTCACATTTACCAAGGACTTTAAGTTGTCAGTTGTTCATAGTCAACTGACACCAGTTTGAATTCTGTTAATAATTGTTTAAAAAGTCCCAGTTCATGATCAACATATGACAGTTAGTTTCTCATCAGTTTATGTCACAACTGATGAAATATATCACTTGCAGAAAAACAGTTTTAAAATCAGATAAATATTTCATTACTTATAAATGTTGGTCTGGATTACATCATCATACTTCTTCTCCACAACAATTATCCAAAATTTCAGCCAAACAGATAAAGAAGAAGGAGCAGTCATGAGAAAGCTCTGAGAATGAGCTATGCGCCTCAGGATCTTCAATTCCTTGCAGAGCATCAGCTGATACATGTGACCATCCTTGAAGACGTCCACCCACACAGCAATATTCAAGTGTTCTCGCACTTGATTCAGTTCTGCCATCAATTCAGGAGTGGTGGCCTCCCCAGAATTGTACAAGAGCTCAAGCTCCTGCAATGGCTCCCAGTAATGCAGACTTTCATAGAAGACTTCGTCTTCAATCTCAGCCTTCCTGGCATCTACAGAAAAAGGAGAAAGACTTGAGTCACCCGTATCAGACATTTTTATAATATTTCTAAAACTAATTGATTTATTTCTATTTATAGGAGAATATCAAGAAAACTGAAGAGTCCTCAACGGTTCAGCAAGACAAATAACTTCTCGCACTCTTAAAATTATTTTGTAGCACTATTTTAATTATTTTAAGCACCAATTTAGGGGGAATATTAATTTTAAAAGGTTAACTGAGAAGACAGTTGTTTTTAACTTCTCAACTGAAATGAATCAGTTTCCCAACTGATCGTTCAGTTGGATTGTTTACAAATCTTCTCACATATATTAACTAATTAAAATTTATTATATTCTAAATCAATTGACGTGACTGCAGATTGACGACGTGGCTTACTTTAAAACAGCTAACCTTTATACACACGATTACAGCACACGTACACTTATTTTTTATTCAAAATTTTCATGGACTGATACGTGTCCAGAATTTGAACAGTCACGCTCAAATGTACTATACCAGCTTCAATTCAGTTCTTCTTCTTCACGCATACAATCAGTTCTAAGAGCATACTAATTTCCAAACCTTATTTTCTACGAATTTCAGATCATCTTACTTTCCGAAATGGCTAATCAGATACCTGCTCACATGATGAATGCCATGGCAATCGATTTTGACTCAGTTTTATCAATTCAAGAAGCTGATATCAAAAATGTCTTTCTGAAGATTGAATCTGCTGGGCTCAGAATGTTCTTGGGACAATCTTCACAAGAAATATACTCGAAGGAAGTGAATGAATTCTATCTGAAAGGGTATGTTACTGTTGAAGGAAACATCGCTGTCACTATCAAAGATCAGTTGCTGATCTTATCTGAAGAAAACTTTGGAGAATTGTTTTCCTTGCCGATTGATGGATATGTCAGTTTCTCTGAATTTAAAACATTCGATATTGAGGAAATGCAATCCTCATTATCTGCTGATGGGCGGAAAATCAAAGTCTTCGACCCAAAGAAAGAACTGAAACCAGAAATTCAGTTGTTGGCTGATATTGTAGCAAAGGGAATTTTAATTAAAGCTGGCTCATATGCAGCTCTCACTCTTGAGAAATTCCAGGTGATGACAATCATCATGGGTGAGAAGAAATCCAACTGGAGGTACATTATTTTCAGCATTCTAAAGAATATGCTTCAATCAACAAAACAGTCCAGGGGGTTTGCTATTCCAATCAGTTATATTCTGAAACTCAAAGGACTGGTAGCTAACAATGCCGAAAAATTCTCAAAATTTAAGATATTCACTGCCAAGAATATATTGCTCCAAAAATCAAGATGGATCTCTCGCATAAACAATTCGTAAAAGTCAAGAAGGAGATTGGGATGCAGCAAGCTTCTCCTAAATCAGTCAAGAAAGCCCAGACGCTGGCCCAACTGAAGGCTACAAAGCAAAAACTGATTCTCAGTGAATCAGATTCTGAGAAAACTCCATCTCCCAAACTTATCAAGAAACCAAGGACACAAAGAACCAAACCAATACCAGCAGTGGAACCAACCATTACTGAGAAACTGTCTCAGTCAGCTGCTGAAAAGCCTATTCAGGCTATTCCATTGCAGGTCATCCCTCCTGATGATATAGTTCCAACTGAAAAGATACCCACTAGAGTAAAAGCTCCCTTCACTCGTGTAAAACAACACACTATTTTACCTCAGGCTAGACCGAAAGGCATCACATTGAAGGAACCAGCGGAGTCTACAAAATCTAGCTTACAAATTCCTCATATTCTAACCATGGAGAAGGGAAAATGGAAGCTTGAGGAGGAGCCAAGGCCATCTCACACCATTCAAACTCATATCGATCTAATTTGGGAAGAGGTAAATACATTTGCCACATCAAAACTCACAGCTTTTGATCGTTGGAAAAGCTTCAGGGCCGAAATTTTTGCCAAGAAACTGAAGCACAAATCCCAACTGAAGACGTTTATTAAACTAGAAAAGATAGTTTTGAAGGTAGTTAAAGCTACTACCATTATTCAAGCACTGGAAAGGAGACAATATTTCTTTGATCAAATACGGGCTAATCAACTGACTAAGATGGTTAGAAAGTTGAAAGAAAACTACAACCCCACAGGGCCAACTGCATATGAAGATAGAGCTGTGTTCACTCAACTGGATGTAGATCTTAGTGGCCTACAGAGGGAAATAAGGTTTTGGGAACAAGATCAAGAACTTGTTCTTCCAGAAAAATCTTCAGGAATAGAGGAATACAAATCTTCATCACCTCAGCAGAATGAATCTTCTGAAGAACTCATTGCTGAAAAATCAGCCCAGGAGGTTCCACAAACAACAGCCGGGAATCAACATCTGTACTCTGAGACCGAACTGACCTTCGCCAATATCGATGAAATCATTCAGTCAGTTGCTCAGGAAGGTCAAACTGAAGCACATAATCTTGAATCAGTTGATCCTCTGACTGAACAAATAGAACAAGAAGTTCTGGTTACATCTGAAGACCCAATTCAAACTTTTGTTGCTGAAAAACATTTTCAATCTCCAGTAATTCTCTGATAATGCAGACCAAGCTCAATTTTTTGTTGCTCGAGAAACAGTTCAGCAAGTAACATCTGAAACTGAAGAACCACCCCAAGTTTCAGCTGTTGATCGAACAGAAGAACAAGCCCATGATTCTCCAATAGCAGTTACCACAGATAACCCTGTTATTCTAGAACAAAGTGTTTCTGATGCTCAAAAGCAACCTTCTTCATCTCAAGGTCAAGAAGAGACAGTTGATCGCACTATGATAATTTTCACTCCACCAGAACAAGTGCCACATCAGGAAGATATAGGAGTCATGTCTCCTGAAATCTCAAATTCGGAAGCATTGTTCGATGAAATCAACACCATCAAGACAAATATGAATCAAATAATGGATGCCATCAAATCCATTCAGTCAACCCAATACTATCATTCTGTAAAGCTGAATGGATCCGAAGATTTTGTTTTTGCAAAGGTGAAGAATATTCAAGAAGTTGTAACTGAACTCTCAGTTGCCATAGAACACAAGCAGAACAAAGCCACAACTGCTGCTCTTTTCGTTACTCAAGATGTGATCAACCAAGGAATTGAAAGACTAGAAACATCTATTGCAAACAAAATAGACTCACTGCAAACCTCAGTTCTTACTGCCATCTCCAGTATTTCAGCCAATGTCGGCATCTTATCTACTGAAGTTCGACAATTATCTCTCCACATGGCTCAGTTTGACAAAAAGGGGGAAGTTTAGTATGACTCAGAAAAAGCATTGAAGAGTAGTTAGCAGTTTAGCAGTTTATTTTGAGACAGTTTTTGTTAAGAAGCAGTCTATAAGAGTTCAATCCTTCAGTTAATATATGCTTAGTTTTGTCAGACACCAAAAAGGGGAAATTGTTGGAAATCAAATTTCGGAGTTTGACAAACTGAAGAAACTAACTGAATTATGAGACAACTGAATATTTAACAACTGAAACCAGCTGAACAAATGAAGAAAACTGATCAGTTGGAAACCGATCAGTTAATATACTCAGCCGCATAAGTTTCAGTTAAAACGTATCTCAACTGAATGCTTCTCGGGAAAGAACATTCAACCGACAAAAGGACATGGTAAACAGCAAATGAATATGGAAAGCCGCACCTCAATCATTACAGCATAGAACAACGTATTTCATCTATTGCAATTAAGACGCCGTATGACAATCAATGAAGAGAACATTGCCCAACAAATGATGAAGTGGCAATCAACGAATACAAGAATTCAAATACATCTCAAAGTTACCGTTGAAAGAGAATTATATAAATATGACTGAAGAATATCTGAAAAGCAGAGACGATCACTCAATCTTAAGCTTGTTGTTACTCTGTCAAAATCTTAGCTCACTTTCATTTGAATTACTCGTAGCAATCAAGGCTACAATCTGAGCTTATTAGCACTCTTTAAAAGCTGTTATATTCAATTGTGCTGATATCAGTTACGTACTGAGAATATTGTGTAGAACTAAGAGTTTCAGTTTTGGCAGTTGTAAGTCCAAACTGAAGTGGGTCTGTACAAGTGTTGTACTTGATCAAAGTCTTTTAGTGAATATCTTATCCTTGAGATAGAAAAGGTGACGTAGGAGTAATTAAATTCTCCGAACATCCATAAACAACTCTTGAATATTTCTTTCAGTTTCATATTCTATATTTCAGTCAGTTACTTTCCGCAACTACTCTAGTTTAACTGATTGTTATTAACCAACAAGATTCCGAGATTCAGTTTGTCACTAAACTGAATCTCGGAATATGATATTTTTGCAAAAATTATAAAGATACAAGCAATAAACATGATTTTATTACAATATATATATATATATATATATATATAAATATATATATATATATATATATATATATATAAATAATTTTTTTTTAATTTTTTCTCTCCCCAATCAGAATATGACATTGTCCCTAATGTCGAAATAACTATTAATAAAGAGTACATAATGAAAGAGATATCACCTGGAATTTTATTGAAGATAACACACTGAAACAAACGCAAACCAATCCACGACTTTTGAATCAATGATCCAACTTTCTTTTCTTACTGCTTGATTGCGACCAATTGATCTTTGTTATCACCGGATAAGGCTTATGAACAAAAGCTTCCAAATCATTAATTAATTGGTCGGCAGTCGAAGCACAGATGAGCATCTGTCGTGAATTTTCTGAAATGAAATTCTGTTCCACAGCTTTATCAATAAATGTCAACAAACTGTCATAATAATTATTGTTATTCAACAAGCCCACAGGTTTATTATGGATATTAAGTTGTGCCCAAGAAACAATGTGAAAAATTTCTTCTAATGTACCAAAACCACCTGGTAGTGCGATAAAAGCATCAGAATTTTCAATCATTTGAGTGATTCTTTCATACATAGAAGAAACTTTTAATTCCTCCCCAATCGTAACACCTGTAATATTTCCTTCAGCTAAAGCTGTAGGAATAATACCCAAAACCTGACTACCTCCAAGATGAGCAGATGTTGAAACAGATCTCATTAACTCAATATTACCTCCCCCATATACCAAGTGAATTTTTCTCTCAGCCAATATCTTTCCAAGATTATTCGCTGCTTCTACAAACACTTCATTTTTTCCAGGACTCGACCCACAAAATACACAAATATCTTTCAATGTCTGTGTAGAGGATCCAGCCATGTTTTTACTTTCTTTTTTGGTTTGCGAAAATAGAGAGAAAGATGAGAGATTTTATAGGGGTAACATGTTATCATAACAAAATTATGGGTCACAGCTGTAAACAGAATAAATAGTAAAAACAATAATGACACACATGCATATAAACAGTAGTGTGATTGTGGCTCACAATTTTCCTCTGGTTTTACGTCCAGAAACGGCTTCAACACCTTCTATGAGTTGAGGATATGCTTCCCATCCAATTTTCTTATAAATTGGCAAACAGGGTCTTTTTTAGTCGGATTTCCAAGACTATGACGCTCATCTTGGAATTGTTTCCATAAACGGAGAAGCTCAATATGCACATGTCCATTAGAATGCGTCTCAAGAGTCAATAAGATGTTATCTAAATACTCTTTACTCAGCCAATTCTTAATGAAACAAATTTTATCTTCTCTGTTAATGGAAACACATCCCAAAGATGTGCATCGTTTGTCACCAGTCCATCTTGCACACTTATGACAAACCCCTAAACTTTTGGCTCTTCGTTTTTTCGCATAAGTGCTTTTTCCTAATCCAGGCAAATAACGAATGAGCAATGATTGTGGAACTTCTCCTCCTAATCGAACCTTAGCTTCTATTACAAGACGAATATCTTCTGGAATTCCTTTTTGCATTAGCAATCTCAATCTTTCACACCTTCCTGCATAAACTTTTCTTAGAACATTTTCAGAAACAGAGGGAAAATATTTACAAATTTTTGAGAGAATTTCATCCATTTTGAAAAGAAAAGAAATGATTTTTTTTAATTTTTTGTATCAGCAATTGTGGGAAACTGATTTAACCGACTATGAGAGTCACAGAGTACCGTTATCCGCCATTTAACCGGGAAATAAAAAGATTAATGAAACCTGAAATAAAAACAAACAAAATTAAATGCAACATAAAATTTAAGGATCAGAAAGGGAAATAAACTCTTCTTGAAATATTTCATTTTCCAAAAATGGTTTAAGCCTTTGTCCATTCACTTTAAAAACATCACCATTTTTGAGATTTTCAATATCCACAGCTCTATAAGGATATACATGCTTTACAAAATATGGGCCTGTCCATCTTGATCGTAATTTTCCTGGGAATATGTGAAGTCGAGAATTATAAAGCAAAACTTTTTTACCAATCTCAAAAGATTTTCTAAGAATTGTTTTTATCATGAAATGACTTGATTTTTGCTTTATAAATCCTTGAATTCTCATACGCGTCATTTCTGAGTTCATCAAGTTCATTAAGTTGCAATTTACGCAATTTGTTGGCATCATCCATGCTTGAATTTAAAGTTTTGATCGCCCAATAATCTTTATGTTCCAATTTCACAGGCAAATGACAATGTTTTCCAACCTATAGGGAGACATATTCAATGATGTTTTAAAAGCTGTTCGATATGCCCAAAGTGCATCACTTCTGTCGTAGAGACCAATATTTTCTATTTGAGTTAACAGTTTTTTCCAAAATTTGCTTTATCTCCCTATTAGCTAATTCAACTTGTCCATTTGTTTGAGGATGATAAGGAGAAGTTACTTTATGAGTAATACCATATTTTTTCATTAATTAACAAAGTGAGTTCCCCCATCACTTATCATGGCTCGAGGAATTCCAAATCTACTAAAAATATTTTCTTTTAAAAATTTGATGACGATTTTATGATCATTTGTTCGACATGGAATTGCCTCTATCAATTTAGAAACATAATCAACTGCAACTAAAATATACAAGTATCCAAACGACGGTGGAAAAGGTCCCACAAAATCAATTCCCTAACAGTCAAAGATTTCAATTTCAATGATATGATTCAAAGGCATCATGTTTCTTTTTGAAATCGCACCCAATTTTTGACAATTTCATAGATCTTGCAGATTTCGTGGGTGTCTTTAAACAAAGTGGGCCAATAAAATCCACATTGCAAGATTTTTGCAGCCGTTTTCTTTGAAGAAAAATGTCCTCCGCATGCTTCTGAATGACAAAATTTAATGACACTACTTACCTCATTGTCGAGTATGCAACGTCGAAAAATTTGATCTGGACAATATTTGAACAGATACGGATCATCCCAATAAAAGTTTTTTACCTCATTCAAAAATTTTCTTTTATCTTGGGAAATCCATTGCGGTGGCATTTTTCCTGTCACAAGAAAATTTACTATGTTAGCAAACCAAGGTGTAGTAGTAACTGAAAATAGATGTTCATCAGGAAAATTATCGTTAATTGGTGTCATTTCACAATATGATCCTGCTACTAGTCTCGATAAATGATCGGCTACGACATTCTCGGTTTCTTTTTTGTCTTTGATCACAACGTCATATTCTTGGAGCAACAAAATCCATCGTATCAGTCGTGTCTTTGCATCCTGTTTGGTCAACAAATATCTAATAGCAGAATGATCAGTAAACACAATAGTCGTTGATCCAATCAAATAAGAAAGAAATTTATCTAATGCAAATATTACAGCAAGTAGTTCTTTTTCAGTTGTGGAGTAATTCATTTGAGCATTGTTTAAAGTTCTACTTGCATAATATATCACATATGAATTACCGTTTCTTCTTTGACCCGGTACTGCACCGACTGCATAATCACTCGCATCGCACATGATTTCAAATGGTAAAGACCATTCAGGAGGTTGCATGATAGGAGCTGATGTTAAATGTCGAATGATTTTATCAAAAACATTTTGACATTCTTGAGTCCACTCAAATGCAGTGTCTTTTGTTAAGAGATTACAAATGGGTTTAGAGATTAAACTAAAGTCCTTTATAAACCTCCTATAAAATCCAGCATGTCCCAAAAATGAGCGAATTTCTTTAATGGTTTTTGGAGGGGGTAAATTGGCAATGACATCAACTTTTGCTTTATCAACTTCAATTCCATGAGATGACACGACATGTCCCAAAACAATTCCAGAAGTAATCATGTAATGACATTTTTCTCAATTTAAAATAAGACCTTTTTCCTCGCATCTTTTTAAAACTTTTTCCAAATTTTCAAGACAATTATCAAATGTATTCCCAAAGACAGTTAAATCATCCATGAAAATTTCCAAACAATTTTCAACCATGTCGCAAAAAATGCTTAGCATACATCTTTGAAATGTTGCTGGGGCATTGCATAATCCAAATGGCATCCTTCTAAATGTAAATGTTCCAAAAGGACATGTGAATGTAGTTTTTTCTTGATCTTCGAGTGCAATGGGAATTCGATAATAACCTGAATATCCATCAAGAAAACAGTAGTATGGATGACCTGCTACTCTTTCTAAAATTTGATCCAAAAATGGTAATGGAAAATGATCTTTTCTAGTGGCGTCATTTAATTTTCTATAATCAATACACATCCGCCAACTAGATGGGACTCGACTTGTTAACAATTCACCTTTTTCATTTTTTATCACTGTGATGCCAGATTTTTTTGGAACTACTTGTGTTGGGCTTACCCACTTACTATCAGAAATAGGGTAGATAATCCCAACATCGAGTAGTTTGAGAACTTCAGTTTTCACAACATCTTTCATGTGTGGATTTAATCTCCTTTGTGGTTGTTGAGATGTTTTAGAATTTTCTTCTAAGTGAATTTTGTGAGTGCAAATTAGTGGATTAATGCCCTTAAGATCTTTTAGTGTCCAACCAATTGCATTTTTATGTCTTTTAAGCATATCAACTAATTTACCTTCTTGATTACTTGATAGTTTGGAAGAAATTACCACCGGATATGTTTCATCTTCTCCAAGAAATGCATACTTCAATTCTTCTGGCAAGGGTTTTAACTCCAATATGGGTGGTCCGTCTTTGTTCTCATATTTTGCCTCAAATTCTTTTCTGATCTTGGTAACGGGTGATACCTAATAAAATCATCAAGATCAATTTCAATATTTTCTTTAACAGTATCAATTGAACAAATATCTAATTGGTCACGAGAGCTCCCTTCTTGAATGTTTTCTTCCACAAGAGTTTCAATAAGATTTTCATTTTCACTTTCATCTCCTTTGTCATGTGGTTGCTTACAAAGATTAAACACATTAAGCTCCAAGGTCATGTTACCAAATGACAACTTCATTATTCCATTCCTGCAATTTATAAGAGCATTAGAAGTTGCTAAAAATGGACGACCTAAAATTACAAGAATTGTATTACAAGCTTCAATAGGTTATGTATCTAAAACTATGAAATCGACAGGATATACAAAGTTATCAACTTGGGCCAACACGTCTTCTACCATACCTCTTGGCACTTTAACAGATCTATCAGCAAGTAAAAGTGTTACCGAAGTAGGTTTTAACTCGCCTAGATTGAGTTCTTGATAAACTGAATATGAAAGTAAATTCACACTAGCTCCAAGGTCAATCAATGCTTTTTAAATTTTTCATTCTCCAATAATACAAGAAATAGTAGGACAACCTGGGTCTTTGTATTTCAAAGTATTATTATTTTGAATGATTGCACTTACTTGTTCGACTAAAAATGCTTTCTTTTTCACATTCAATTTTCTTTTCACAGTGCACAAGTCTTTCAAAAATTTGGCATATGATGGTACCTGTTTTATTGCATCTAATAAAGGAATATTAACTTTTACTTGTTAAAAAAAATCATATATATCAGAATTCAAATTTGATTTTTTTGTATTTTTCAATGCATGAGGGAATGGTGGTGACACTGTCTGTTGAACCTCCTCTTCGCAAGTTATGGGTTCCACTTTCTTACCCTTTGAAGTTGATTTATCATCATCTTCACAAGGTTCAAGAATGGATTTTTCCACAACCTTTCCACTTCCAAGAGTAATAACAGATTTTACCTGATCCATCGGTTGAGTTCCAGAAGTTACAGTTTGTGAATGATGATCCTTTGGATTAGGCAGAGGTTGTGAAGGAAATTTACCTTTTTCATGAACATTAAGTGCAGATGCAAATTTAGCAAGAGTATCTTTCAAATCTGTCATGGTTTGAGCAGTTTGAGTTTTGATAGACTCTTGCTTTGCAATGAAAGAATTCAATAAATCTTCCAAATTCCTTTTCGGTGGAGGAACATAAGGTGCATAATTTCGAAAATTTTGTTGATTTTGAAAATGTGGTTGCGGAAATTGTCCAGCATTATCATTCCTCCAGCTAAAATTTGGATGATTTCGCCAACCTGGATTGTAATTTTGAGAAAATGGTTCAAAATTTGGCCTTTTGAAATTGTTCAAAACATTGACTTGTTCATGGAGACATTCTTTAAAAGAGGGCAAAGTGGGACAATCTTTTGTAAAATGATCACTTGTATAACAGATGTGACACACAATTTCTTGAACAGATTTTAATTGACCATTATTTTTCAATTCAAGTGCCTCAACTTTTCTTGCCAAAGAGGTAAATCTAGCTTGAAGATCATGTTAATCTTTGAGAGTGTACATACCTCCACCAGATGTAGGAGATTGAATCTTGTTTGATGGTTCGATTGTACCTATAGTATCCCAATTTTGAGCATTTTCAGCTAATGAATCGAGATACTCAATTGTCTCGTTTGGATCTTTATCTTCAAATGTTCCATTACACATAAATTCAACCATTTGCCTATCTTTAGGTGTTAAGCCTTCATAAAATTGAGAAACAACTCTCCAAATTTCAAAACCATGATGTGGACAAAGATTAAGCAATTCTTTGTATCTATCCCAACACTGATAAAAAGTTTCTCCTTGTTTTTGAGTGAAAGTGATGATTTGCCTTTTGAAAGAATTTGTTCTATGCGATGGAAAAAACTTTTTCAAAAATTGTTGTTGCAATTCATCCCAAGTTCGAATGGATCCCGATCTAAGATTTTGTAGCCAAGTTTTAGCTTTATCTTTTAAAGAAAAAGGAAAAAGCTTAAGTCGAATGGTGTTCATGCTACAATTTAGATCATTATATGTGTTGCACACTTCTTCAAACTCTCGTAAATGCATGTATGGATTTTCAGAATTTAAGCCATGAAAGTTGGGTAAAAGTTGGATAATACCAGGCTTAAAATTGAAATGAGATGCATCAGGGGGAAAAACTAGACATGAAGGTGCACTAGTACGTGTAGGTTTCATGTGATCTCTAAGTGTTCTTCGTCTATCATGATCATGTTGAGATTGAATTTCATCTTCATTTTCTTGGATGGGTTCTTCCGCCATGTTTTGTAAAAATAAAGGGTTATTTCGAATGAGTCGACCACTAAGTGTACGTGACCAAATGCTCATGCAAATGCAAAGTAATAAAAACACACAAAAGCAATAAAAGTTCAAATAAAGAAAAATAAACTATAAAGGAAATTAAATAGACTTGAAATTAAATTATGCTTCCCCGGAAACGGCGCCAAAAACTTGTTGCGACTCTGATTGTTGTACTCCCAAGAGCAGGTTGTCCACAAGTAGTATAATTCGGTGAGTCCGAATATCGTATCCACAGGGAAGCTAAGGTAATTACAAGTCCACTACAATGTATTTTTGTTTTGGTTTTTTTATTTCTTTTAATGGTTTGAATCTTTAATTGGTAATTTTTAATTGTTCAAATTTTAATTTAAGTAGTTGAGATTAAAGGATCCACTCTTGGTATTTTAATAAAGTTAACATTAACGAACAATATTGAAATCCACTTAATAAAATGGTTCCAATATATTAAATAATCATATTTATATTATGTTATATATTATTATCCTATAAGTATATAATATATAACAAAACTTATAAATGTGGCCAAGTATTTATTGTGCTATATATATTTGTAAACACTAAATCAAGGTTCCCACTTTAAATGGTTGGTAAAACCAAACTAACATTTAAATGGTACCAAGAAATTAATATTATGATATATTTATATATAATAAATCAAGGCATCCACTTTAAATGGTTGGTAATACCAAACTAACATTTAAATGGTTCCAAGAATTTAGTGTAACATATAACAACAATAAATCAAAACTCCCACTTATAAGTAGGATATAAAAATACTTAAAGAAATAAATATAACATAAACAATAAATAATGATTAAATAATATAAAACATAGATTCTTACCTTTTAGTAACCTTATTATCATGCCGAGAGTTTCACCTTTTCATCTCAACTTTAGGAAGTTAGCTATTCATTATTCAAAGTGTAAAACTTTGAATATGAAATTATCATGCTAATTATATTTAAATGAAGAAATAAAGGAAAAATATAGAGAGAAATATTATGAACTCAAAGGTTTGTTCATAGAATGAGGGATATCTCAGTACATTACAATGCACCCCTATTTATAGCCAAATTTGGGAAGACAACCACAAATAAAATATAATTTTTTTACACATAAGTCTTCATTGGTGTTCCAAAATATTATATTATATTACACATCACTTTCGAAAATCTTCTTCTCCGAATTTGCTTCTTCACATAAAAAGAAACATGTGTATAATTGAGTTGTCTAGTTGTGGTATTTTTTTCAAACCATTTGACCAAGTATTTTGAGAGATATGGTCAAAATACTAGAGCATGGTAAAACTGTCACTCCTTTGGTAACTTTATTTGTTTCTTAATTTGATCCCAATTGTGAGAGGATTTTTATCTCATGCTTGCGATCATTATTGTAGATATTAACATCAACTTTCTACAGGTCCAAGAATCATCTTAATCACATATGAAAAGCCAAGTTTATTCTTGTTTTATCGAACCTGTAAAAATAGTAACAACTTGTAATTACACAACAACTTATATTTTATACAATTTATTATAAAACATATAATATTTAAACATTTAATAAATCAAAAACTATATATTTATATTATAAAACATTTAATTAATGTACAATTTATATGTTTATCATTAACTTGTAATTATTAATTAAGCAAATTAGTCTCCTAATTATATTAAAACACACGCCTACACACACTAGTATGCGCAGAAACACACACACACTCTATCATTCAAAATTTTATAATTTTTGAGAGCAAAAACTAGGGTTCTTAGCCTAGAAGCAGCCGCCCCTTCCCCTTTAATTTCCAGCAAGTTTCGGTGGATTTTATTGCAAGAAAACGGTGCCACGTTCGTCCCGGATCAAGCCTCGCTCTATCTACGCTTCGGTGTCGTCGTTACGATATTTTTAAATATCAAAATGCACGTATATTCTGTTCTTGATGCATCTATCTTGTCATATTATGCGTTGTGTTGTAATTTATGCGAAAAATACATGTGTGATGCGTAGAAGTTTGAGCAATCGTGTTTAGATCAAGTTTGAAACGATTTTTGGATCACCAAATTCACGTTTTTGCTGTCTTTTAAAATACTGCAATTTTTCGGTTAATATTTTGAGAAAACTTTCAACGCTAAAAATGTAGAACTTTTCGATGCCTTCGATTTGATATAAAATTCGAGTTGTTTGGATAAAAATTGAGGGAGTTATGGCATTTTTCGTGCGACTGCTCAAACTGCATTTTCAGAAAACTTACGATATTGATGTGTTCTTCAAGTTTTATGGTTGCAGGCTTCGTGGGGGACAGACGGGCGATCGTTGCTGTGCTTAGGTATGATTGTTATGATGTTGGGTTGATGTTCAACGGGTTGGTTGGCGCCATTAGGCCATTGTATTCAATAGTGGTCATAGCGTTTGATCGTTATGCCAAGTTCGTGTCCACGAGTTTATTGTGTCGCTTAGGATGTGTGATTGTTTGGAAGCGATTGTAGAAGTTTGAGTCAATATTATAGTAGTCCAGGATGGGTCTTGAGGTGTCCACTTGTGTTCCATGTTGTTTGTTGGGTGGAATATGCATAGTTTAAGATTTCTTCTCGCAGGTTTCAGCCGCTAGAAGCCACACGGACCCCACACGGACCCTGACACGGGGTCCGTGCCCCTCCTTTTCTGCCCGACATTTTTTTTACAGAGTCTACACGGACCCCTACACGGACCTAAGCACGGGGTCCGTGTCTCCCCTTTTCTGCACAAACATTTTTACAGTACCTACACGGACCCGGAGCCGGACCTGGGCACGGGGTCCGTGTCTTGCATATTTTGGAGAAAATATTTAGCATGCTTGGAGGTTCGATGCCATGGTTTAGTGCAAGGGTTACCAAGGTCGTGTCATGGGAAATTATGGAATGACCTAAGAAATGATCGAACTTGAGAGTAAGTATGATATTTACGTCTAAGTTATGTAAGTTACGTATGCAAATTCATGTTAGTATGTGCAGCAACGGCCCCAGTCGAAGTACAACGAATCCCTCAATGCCAAGTAAGTATGTTGACGTGCAAAAGAAAATATTTTAAGTTTTTGAGGTATGCTAATTGTCTCGTGACCAAATTATGAATGGGTTTGGAAGTCGGTGAACGTCGCCGAGGACCTCTCTACCCCGTTAAATTATGAACGGGTTAGATCGTGGTTGGAAAGCGTTAAATTATGAACGGGGACCAACCAGCCCGTTAAATTATGAACGGGGATCTCATGTATGTGGCAGTGGATACGTCTCTGTCAGCCCAGTACTGTGGTTTGTCTGATCAGGCGTTTATTATGTATGGGTCACTTGCTTTGAAACATCCTCTACGCAAAAATGATGAAGTTATGTATGTTCAAGTATGCAGTATGTTTATGGAAGTTTATGTTGATGGCACGTCTAGTTATGTACGTACGTATGTTCAAGTTTATTACGCAAGTACAAGTTTCAAGTTATGTACGTCCTATTTTAAAGTTTCATGCGATTTTATTACGTAGTACTCGTTATTCCAGTTTATATGTGTTGAGTATTTAGACTCACTAGACTTGATCGATGCAGGTGAATATGTTGATGAGGAGACCGGAGGTGGCGACAAAGGGGCAGGCTTGGACTGAGCAGGAGGCTAACCCGAGGACCGCAAAGTTTAAGTTTTTACGCAAATGTTAAATTACTCTGATTTCATATTTTGATGGAAATACTTTGAGCAAACCTTTCGTGAGAAACTTTTATTGTGGTTATTTGGAACAACCATTTCTTATGGGGGACTTGGTTGAGATATTTTTTTTTGACAAACTTTGAATGTTATTTTATGTTTAAGAAATTTTTAATTTTTCCGCAAATTTTGAGTATGAAAAGTACGGTACGTTACAGTTGGTATCAGAGCGGTGTTCTTGTAAAGGGTTACGCCTACCACCAGCCGCAAGAAGCTCTCAAAGTCACACCTCAAGTCTGTAAGTTTTAAAGTTTCAAAACTTTATGCTATGTAATATACATTAAGCCATGATTTCAGCATGTTTAAGTTTAAGTTCAAATTTCGTGCATCGTACGTCATTTATATCATATTCATGCATGTTGGGTTTACGTGTTGGGTAATTCATTGGAACAGTATGCCTCCTAGACGTATGATTAACCAGGAATCCAGAGAGGAGGACAAAGAGCCTCGAGTTGAGGAGAGGGCCAATCCTCCACCTCCACCGCCAGACATGCAGGCTCAGATGCTTGCTGGTATGACGCAATTCTTCGCACAGTTTGCGAGGAACCAGACTGCTGTAGGCCCCGAGGAGAGGCCTAGACCAGAGGCAGTTTATGAGAGGTTCCGGAGGATGAGTCCGAAGGAGTTTTCGGGTACTACTGACCCGATGGTATCTGAGGGATGGATCAAGTCCATCGAGGTAATATTTGACTTTATGGAGCTGACTGACGCTGACAGGGTCAGATGTGCTATATTCTTGCTGTCAGGGGATGCTAGAATATGGTGGGAGAGTGCATCCGTGGCAGTAAACTTCCAGACTCTGTCGTGGAACGGATTCAAAGAGGTGTTCTACGCCAAGTACTTCACTGAAGAGGTACGCTCTCGTCTGACCAGGGAATTTATGACGCTGAGACAGGGAGACAGTAGTGTGGCAGATTTTGTCAGAAAGTTTGAGAGGGGGTGTTACTTCGTACCCCTCATTGCGAATGATGCCCAAGCAAAATTGAGGAATTTCATGGATGGATTGCGGCCGATCTTGCGCCGTGATGTGAGGGTAGCTGGCCCTACTTCTTATACAGTCTCCATATCTAGAGCATTGGCAGCAGAGCAAGATCTGAGGGATTTAGAGGCTGACAGGTAGGGCAAGAGGCCCTATCAGGCACCACCGCAACACCCACAACAGCAGCATCAGAAGTCCAAGTTTAAGAGGCTGTTTCAGGGGCCGCCAGGGAAGAAACCCTATCAGGGACCGCCGAAAGGCAAGGGTCCTATCCAGCAGCAAGGGGCGCCTCAGAAGCCCGATAACTTCCCAGTGTGTCAGAAGTGCAATCGCCAGCATCCCGGACAGTGCCTATGGGGATCCGGGAAATGTTTTAAATGTGGAGCTACGGACCACATGTTGAAAGAGTGCCCACACTGGAAGCAGTCCACCCAAGGGAGAGTATTCCCCATGCATGCACATGAGGCGAATCCAGACACGACGTTGCTGACCGGTATACTTTTCTACCTAAGCTCAGTATTATTTTGCCTTGCATGTGGAATTTTTACTTGGGATTAATAGCGTGCTAGTAATGTTTTGTGTGCCTAGGGATATTGAGTTCTATTATGCTTGAGGTATGTTAGTATTTTCGAGGATATAAGTTTTGTGTTGTGCTAACGCATCTCAGGAAACATTTTTATTAAGAGATTATCCACAACTGCACTGATAGACTCAGGAGCCACTCACTCCTTCATATCGGAGACGTTTGCTAATCATTTGGACCTCAAGTCCATTGGCCTAGACGTGAATTATTCAGTAACCGTCCCATCAGGGGAAGAGCTGCCAACTACTAGCGTGGTTAGAGATATTGATCTAGAATTGCACGGCCACCTGGCGTATGCCGATTTGATCGTCTTGCCGATGCCAGAGTTTGATATTATTTTGGGAATGGACTGGCTGACCAAGAATAGAGTCCTGATTGATTTTCAGAAGAGGTCAGTATTGGTTAGACCACTGGGCATGGAGCAGTTTTTTTTTGAGCCAGCCAGGTGGAGGAGTTTCCCTCGCATGATCTCTTGCATGCAGGCACGGAGACTCATTTCGAAGGGGTGTCAGGCTTTTTGGCCAGTGTCATCTCAGCACCGGACGTGCCCACTCCTTCTATATCGAGGGTGCCAGTAGTCCGAGATTTCCCAGACGTCTTTCCAGACGGCATCACAGGCCTTCCTCCAGATAGAGAGGTGGAGTTTGCAATCGATCTCATGCCAGGCACAGTGCCAATCTCTAAGGCACCGTACAGATTAGCTCCAGCAGAGATGTTAGAACTTAAGCAGCAGATTCAGGAGCTCTTAGACAAAGAGTTTATCCGCCCGAGTTTCTCACCATAGGGCGTGCCAGTACTCTTTGTGAAAAAGAAAGACGGAAGCATGAGACTGTGCATCGATTACCGTGAGTTGAACAAGGTAACAATCAAGAACAAATACCCACTTCCTAGAATCGAAGACTTGTTTGATCAATTGCAGGGAGCCGTAGTGTTTTCTAAGATAGATCTTCGATCAGGGTATCATCAGCTGAAAGTGAAGGATGCAGATGTCCACAAGACAGCCTTCAGAACCAGATATGGGCATTACGAGTTCTTAGTAATGCCATTTGGATTGACGAATGCTCCAGCAATTTTCATGGACTTCATGAACCGAGTATTTCAACCCTACCTGAATCAGTTCGTCATCGTGTTTATTGACGACATTCTCATATACTCGAAGAGCCATGAGGAGCATAGCCAACACTTGAGGACAATTTTACAGGTTCTGCAGAGTCGCAAGTTGTTTGCGAAGTTCAGTAAGTGTGAATTTTGGTTGCAGAAAGTAGCGTTTTTGGGGCATATAGTATCTAGCAGTGGAATCGAGGTGGATCCAGCGAAAGTAGCAGCTGTCAAGGAATGGGTTGAGCCGAAGAATGCATCAGAGATCCGCAGCTTTTTGGGTTTAGCTGGTTACTACCGTAAGTTTATTAAGGGATTTTTCGTCCATAGCAGTGCCACTCACTTCACTAACTAAGAAAAATTCCAAATTTGTGTGGACTGATGAATGTCAGAAGAGCTTCGATACTTTGAAGCAAGCTCTTATTTCAGCGCTGGTCCTAGCCATGCCATCAGGGAAAGGAGACTTTGTGCTATATACCGATGCATCTAAGCTCAGGTTAGGCGCAGTATTGATGCAGCAGGGTCGGGTCATAGCTTATGCTTCCAGGCAGTTGAAAGTGCACGAGAAGAACTACCCGACGCACGATCTTGAGCTAGCCACCGCTGTCTTCGCACTGAAAATTTGGAGACACTACCTATACGGAGAGAAATGTCAGATCTTCACCGATCATAAGAGTCTCAAATATTTCTTCACGCAGAAAAAGTTGAATATGAGACAGAGACGGTGGTTGGAACTTGTGAAAGATTACGACTGCGAAATTAGCTACCATCCGAGAAAGGCTAATGTTGTTGCAGACGCTTTGAGCAGAAAAGTTGCCGTCATAACTCAGTTATCAGCACAGAGACCTCTTCAGGCTGAGATTCGGAAGTTTGGCCTAGAGATTTATCGTGAGGGCAGAGCCCCTAGACTGTCTAATCTGACAGTCAAATCTGATTTGCTAGACCGTATCCGAGCGGGCCAGTTTTTTGATGAGCAGTTACAGAAATGGAGACTGAAAGATGAAGCCAAGGGCAGCGCTTTGTATACAGTTTCGGACGGCATTGTGAGATACAGAGGTAGAATGTGGGTGCCTAGTGGTGGTTCGATCAGACAGGATAATTTGACAGAGGCACACGCATCTCCGTATTCTATCCACCCAGGAGGTACCAAGATGTATAAGGACTTGCAGATTCTGTATTGGTGGCCAGGGATGAAGAGAGACATCCGCAGGTTTGTGTCTGAATGCCTCATTTGTCAGCATGTGAAGGCAGAACATCAGAGGCCAGCGGGATTGGTTAAGCCACTCCCCATCCCAGAGTGGAAATGGGAGAACATCACGATGGACTTCGTCATTGGATTGCCTAGGTCAGTCAGAGGCTTTAATGCCATTTGGGTTGTTGTAGACCGACTCACAAAGTCAGCGCACTTTTTGCCAGTGAAGACGACTTTCTCCATGACGCCGTATGCAGAGCTTTATATCAAGGAGATAGTCCGTTTGCATGGATTCTCAGTTTCAATTGTGTCCGACAGGGACCCGAGATTCACATCGTCCTTCTGGAAGAGCTTACATGCAGCCATGGGGACAAAGTTGCTGTTCAGTACAGCCTTTCACCCGCAGGCAGATGGCCAGTCTGAGCGAGTGATTCAGATTTTGGAGGATTTGCTAAGGGCCTGTATGATTGATTTTCAAGGAAGTTGGGAGTCTAAGCTACTTCTAGTGGAGTTCACATACAACAACAGTTTCCAAGCATCCATTGGTATG
This sequence comes from Primulina eburnea, assembly GCF_022965805.1. Classification (NCBI taxonomy): domain Eukaryota; kingdom Viridiplantae; phylum Streptophyta; class Magnoliopsida; order Lamiales; family Gesneriaceae; genus Primulina; species Primulina eburnea. Next base: position 22,703,430 of record NC_133108.1, on the reverse strand, counting down.
GCTCCCTATGAGGCGTTGTATGGAAGGAAGTGCAGGTCACCAGTTAATTGGGATGAAGTTGGTGAGAGAGCAGAACTTGGTCCAGAAATAGTTCAGCTGACCGCAGCTGTAGTAGCCAAGATTCGGGACAGAATGAAGACCGCCCAAAGCCGCCAAAAGAGTTATGTTGATAAGAGAAGGAGAGATCTCGAGTTTGCCGTGGGTGATCACGTTTTCGTCAAGATAGCACCTATGAAGGGGGTGATGAGATTTGGGAAGAGAGGCAAGCTGAGTCCGAGGTTTATTGGACCGTTTGAGATTTTGGACAGAGTTGGGACACTAGCCTATCGTGTTGCCCTTCCGTCGAATCTGGCCGGGGTGCACAATGTGTTCCATGTCTCGATGCTGAGGAAATATTTGGCTAACCCTTCGCACATTCTGAGTTATGAGCCGTTGCAGCTGGCTCCAGACCTGTCTTATGAGGAGAAACCAGTCCTAATTCTAGACAGGCAAGAGCGTAGGCTCCGGAACAAAGTGACTAAGCTAGTCAAAGTCCGGTGGCTAAACCAATCAGTGGAAGAGGCCACATGGGAGTCCGAAGCATATATGAGACTTCGCTACCCGGAGTTGTTCGGTAAGATTTAATTTCGAGGACGAAATTTTTATAAGTGGGAGAGGAACTGTTGTGCCCAAATTCAGTACACGTATAACCCATGCATTTATTTAACTAGTAAATCATTTAATTAATTTTAAAATGAGTTTTAAGCCATACATGATTTATTTGAATGCATTGTTTTAAATTATTTATGTTTATGTGATGCACGTTAAAATAGTTTTCGAGCTTCATGTTTCAGGAGATCATTCGAGGCGGGATCGAGGAAAAGACCGGTGACGATTTTTGCAATTTAGAATGTGGTATCTTATTTTAAGTCATGAATGGGGCATTTTAAATAATTTATTGAGTTTTAGCATTTTTATGCCTAAAACATGTAGTTAGTAATTTTAAGAGTTCAAACCTTTTAAAGGTAGCATTTTCGTAGGTTAAAGGATAAATTATTAATTTAGAGATTTTAAAGTTTGAAAACTTTTAAAGATGAGAAGTAAGCATTTTATTTAAGATTTGGAGATTTTATTAGGATGTTTAGTGGTGCACTATTTTATTAACTTGTAATTATTAATTAAGCAAATTAGTCTCCTAATTATATTAAAACACACTCCTACACACACTAGTATGCGCAAAAACACACACACACTCTATCATTCAAAATTTTATTATTTTTGAGAGCAAAAACTAGGGTTCTTAGCCTAGAAGCAGCCGCCCCTTCTCCTTTAATTTCCAGCAAGTTTTGGTGGATTTTATTGCAAGAAAACGGTGCCACGTTCGTCCCGGATCAAGCCTCGCTCCATCTACGCTTCGGTGTCGTCGTTACGGTATTTTTAAATATCAAAAGGCACGTATATTCTGTTCTTGATGCATCGATCTTGTCATATTATGCGTTGTGTTGTTATTTATGCAAAAAATACATGTGTGATGCGTAGAAGTTTGAGCAATCGTGTTTAGATCAAGTTTGAAACGATTTTTGGATCATCAAATTCACGTTTTTGCTGTCTTTTAAAATCCTGCGATTTTTCGGTCAATATTTTGAGAAAACTTTCAACGCTAAAAATGTAGAACTTTTCGATGCCTTCGATTTGATATAAAATTCGAGTTATTTGGATAAAAATTGAGGGAGTTATGGCGTTTTTCGTGCGACTGCTCAAACTGCATTTTCAGAAAACTTACGATATTGATGTGTTCTTCAAGTTTTATGGTTGCAGGCTTCGTCGGGGACCGATGGGCGATCGTTGCTGCGCTTAGGTATGATTGTTATGATGTTGGGTTGATATTCAACGGGTTGGTTGGCGCCATTAGGCCCTTGTATTCAATAGTGGTCATAGGGTTTGATCGTTATGCCAAGTTCGTGTCCACGAGTTAATTGTGTCGCTTAGGATGTGTGATTGTTTGGAAGCGATTGTAGAAGTTTGAGTCAATATTATAGTAGTCCAGGATGGGTCTTGAGGTGTCCACTTGTGTTCCATGTTGTTTGTTGGGTGGAATATGCATAGTGTATGATTTCTTCTCGCAGGTTTCAGCCGCTCGAAGCCATACGGACCCCACACGGACCCTGACACGGGGTCCGTGCCTTTGTTTCCTCCGTAGTGTCAAAAACCCGAGAGTACACGGACCCTTTGACGGACCCTGACATGGGGTCCGTGCCCCTCCTTTTTTGCCCGACATTTTTTTTACAGAGTCTACACGGACCCCTACACGGACCTAAGCACGGGGTCCGTGTCTCCCCTTTTCTGCACAAACATTTTTACAGTACCTACACGGACCCGGAGCCGGACCTGGGCACGGGGTCCGTGTCTTGCATATTTTGGAGAAAATATTTTATCATGCTTTGAGGTTCGATGCCATGGTTTAGTGCAAGGGTTACCAAGGTCGTGTCATGGGAAATTATGGAATGACCTAAGAAATGATCGAGGTTGAGAGTATGTATGATATTTACGTCTAAGTTATGTAAGTTACGTATGCAAATTCATGTTAGTATGTGCAGCAACGGCCCCAGTCGAAGTCCAACGAATCCCTCAATGCCAAGTAAGTATGTTGACGTGCAAAAGAAAATATTTTAAGTTTTTGAGGTATGCTAATTGTCTCGTGACCAAATTATGAATGGGTTTGGAAGTCGGTGAACGTCGCCGAGGACCTCTCTACCCCGTTAAATTATGAACGGGTTAGATCGTGGTTGGAAAGCGTTAAATTATGAACGGGGACCAACCAGCCCGTTAAATTATGAACGGGGATCTCATGTATGTGGCAGTGGATACGTCCCTGTCAGCCCAGTACTGTGGTTTGTCTGATCAGGCGTTTATTATGTATGAGTCACTTGCTTTGAAACATCCTCTACGCAAAAATGATGAAGTTATGTATGTTCAAGTATGCAGTATGTTTATGGAATTTTATGTTGATGGCACGTCTAGTTATGTACGTACGTATGTTCACGTTTATTACGCAAGTACAAGTTTCAAGTTATGTACGTCCTATTTTAAAGTTTCATGCGATTTTATTACGTAGTACTCGTTATTCCAGTTTATACGTGTTGAGTCTTTAGACTCACTAAACTTGATCGATGCAGGTGAATATGTTGATGAGGAGACCGGAGGTGGCGACCAAGAGGCAGGCTTGGACTGAGCAGGAGGCTAACCCGAGGACCGCAAAGTTTAAGTTTTTACGCAAATGTTAAATTACTCTGATTTCATATTTTGATGGAAATACTTTGAGCAAACATTTCGTGAGAAACTTTTATTGTGGTTATTTGGAACAACCATTTCTTATGGGGGACTTGGTTGAGATATTTTTTTTGACAAACTTTTAATGTTATTTTATGTTTAAGAAATTTTTAATTTTTCCGCAAATTTTGAGTATGAAAAGTACGGTACGTTACAAGGATTGATTCTAGTCTGAGTCGTGGAGTCACGAGCATTGTCGACAGTTTGATATTGATTATGTTTCATCTTTCGATATATATGGTTGTTATTCTATCCATGCTTTTATGTTTATCATATGATTGCATGTTTCGTTGATTTATACTGGGATTATATTCTCACCGGAATTATCCGGCTGTTGTCTTGTTTGTATGTTTACATGACAACAGGTGAGACAGGATCAGGGTCCAAGAGATAAGGAGAGATCGTGATAGAGTGGAGACTTCGGACTTTGATGTATATAGGGTTTTGGCACTTGATAATTAGATGTTGAACATTAGTTTTTACTGATTTGTAGATGGTACAGGACTTGTACTTTATTTTATACTGAGTTGTATATTAGTTTGATTTCACTACATTCCGCATTAAAAAAGAAAAAATTTTATGACCCTAATTACTTGATTAGTAAATTGATCCTGATGACGATTAAGAATTGATTAGCGTCCGTGTAGAACCCGTAAATTGGACTGCGTATAAGCCATGCATAATTACTAGTATTTAATTTAAAATGATTTTTATTGCATGAGCATTTAAATTTAATTATTTTACGTAGTAGTTTAATTTTCATCTTTTCAGTTATTTCAGTGAGGCCGGACTAGAGTTGAAGTTTTGAGATAAAACTTAAAATTTAGAAAACATTTCCAGAATTTATTTTAGCTAGCAAGTAAGTTCATTTAAGTAAATAAGGAATTTTAAGGAATTATTTTAGTTATTTGAGGTGAGTAGAAAATAAATTCATTTAAGTTCCTTAATTAAGGGGTTAGTTCACTAAATTATTTAAAAGATAGGTTAGGCTTTAAAGATTTAAAAATTTACTAAATAAACAACATTTCCCCTTCATTTTATTGTTTAATTTCGGCCACCCTTAGTTGATTAAGCATTGATATGCCAACTCACCCTTTGACCCATTCTTTGTTATTTTAGCATGCTAACCTTTTTAATTATTAACCAACCTTAATTAATTAATTATTAAGGATTATCCTAGTCTAGATTAGCATGAGAGAATCGGTCATGCACCCTAGCAAACACCCCAACAAATATTTGATATCAACCAAAATTCAAATTTCAAAAGAGGGAGACTTGGTCATACCATTTGTATCCCTTTATTATTGGATCTCCCTCACTCTCCTAACCATCACTTCCCCTCCCCCATGACCGAAATTCAAAGTATTTTATAGTAGAAAATTCGTGAGTCTCATAGCTAATAACAAGAGGGAAAAATCGAGTAGCAAGCAAGGTAGCAAAACGCTCCATCTCCTCCGCGCCGCGTCGTTGCGTTTCATTCGTTTTCTTTTCAAAATGAAACCAGGCATGCATATATTCTTCCTTGACTCTTCAATCAAGTCCTAATATCATTTATTTTCATTACATGATCAAGTTTTGATAAGCAAAAACCGAAATATATGTCAAGCATTTTCGAAAATATAGTGCAGAATTTTCGGTTCCTCTTGTGCCTTCACGGTTTTGCTTGTTTTTGTATATTCAGGTGATTGGATCGACTCCAGGCTCCCAAGGCGACATCTAGACATGTATTAGGATGCATTAGGACCATGTTGGTCCACTCATTCAACCCCATGCATGCTGGAAAAAACAAAGATGACAGCAACCTCCCATTTGTGTCCATATGAGTTTCGAAAAATTCAGATTCTGGTCAAGGGAAAAGATTCTGATCATGGCTGCCCCAAAAGGCCTATAGCCATGGTTAGATCACTTCCCTAGCATGTCTAAGACGTGACTAAGTCGCCCTTTTGGTGGCTTGGTCCATGGTGCATCGGTTTTTAAATCAAACGCTAGAACAGCCCCTCCCCTTCTCGGCCCCTTTGATTTTGACAGCATGTGTTGGTTCGAGTATGGTTGAATGGTGTGGATCTTGGTTGGCCTAAAGCCCTTAGCCATGGTTCACACCTTGCCCCATGAAGTCTAGGTCGTACCATTGTCAATCAAATGGCCACTGAAACGAGTCGAGACGACAGGCGAAGCAAACACCCCTCACGCGCGCAAAGGTGCTCTCGGGTGAATCTTTTCGATTGTTGCTGGAATATTTCGAATTGTGGCTGGTCTAAAGCCCTTAGCCATGGTTCGAATCATTCCTTGGGATGTTGGTAAGAGATTTTGGTCGGTGGTTCAAGCCCCAATGGCCATTAGCCTCGCAAACGACACAAGCAACCCAAGCGCAGCTGCTGGAATTTCTGTACAGCAGCTTGCTGCGTCGGTTCGGTGGCTCATTCGAGTTCTCGGTTGACTTTTAGCCTATGGCCTTGGACTGGACAGTGCACCATTGAGTTGGGAAGGTCATGTTTTTGACCGTTTGTCATTCGGATCATTTTTGAGGTCGTACGAGAATTTACGGTGCGATGTGCCAAATTGACTCTCGAAAGAGCGTTTCTTGTTTTGGCCTCCATTCACCTAGATTTCGGCCCTCACTATTTTAGTAGCATTAATTCATCATTTTTAGCGTATTTTAATCATGACTATATGATGGTTCAGTGTTGGTTCGGGTTGGTTCGGAGTCATGATTAAATACGAAGTCGTTAGACGTAATTGTCACATTTTCGAACTTAGTTGCATAGTTTGGTCAAGTAAAATCTATTGCATATAATTCATGGCATATTTTGGTTGCAGCGAGCCTGGGAGCGATCCAATCCATTCAGTAAAATGAGTACAGGATATTTAATTCAGTCATTTAATTATATTACGTGCATAAAAATAGAAAATACTTATTTTTGAGATTTATACGTTATTGCTTGTGGTCAATTCACTATCATGGGAGCATTATTTTACTCGGTAGCCAGTTACCGGTCAGTTCAGTTTGGTACCACCCGGTCGCCAGTGATCAGACAGTTCAATTCAGTTTGGTACCACCCGGTCGCCAGTGATCGGACAGTTCAGTTCAGTTTGGTACCACCCGGTCGCCAGTGATCAAACAGTTCAGTTCAGTGCAGAGGCCACTTGCGTAGACCATAATCTCAACACAAAATTATTTCATATTTCAGTACAGGGCTCCAAGGAGCAAACATTTTTACTATGATTTTTCAATTCAGTTATGCACGTATTATAATTGCTCAGTACAAGTTATTTTCATTATGCCTCATGACATGAAATTTTATCCCATGAAAATTTTATTTTAGTATTTACTCGTTATCTACGATATATACATGTTGAGTCTTTAGACTCACTAGACTTGATTGTTGTATGTACTGATGAGCATGGGACCGAGGGCGGGGACCAGTGAGCTAGCTTGGGTCGGCAGTAGTGGCACCCGAGGACCTTAGTTTCAGCACTTGCTATTTTTTTTTATCTATGCTCAAACATTTTATCAGTTGTTGAACATTTTAACTTGTTATTTTTGGAAAGTATTAATTTTTCCGCTGCTATTTTGAACGTTAAACATTTTATCAGTTTTTGGTATGAATGAGGCACTCCATTTATTTTAAAAGAAAAATTTTAAATTTCCCGCAAATTTTCAAAGTAAGGATTTTCAGGCCTTTACAGTTGGTATCAGAGCAATGGTTCTGTAAAGGGTTGCACTACTACTGACCGCGAGAAGCTCATGAAGTCACGTCTTCGGTCTGTAAGTTTTACATTTACGCATTTTATTCAAAGCATGAATTATTTAACAGCATGTATCCATGAAATGTTTTATGATTATGCAGTATTTATTTAAATTTCGAAGAAATAATGGGATTATGCATGTTGGTTACGTATGGGACGTATGGGTTACATGTTTGGAATAGTGTGCCTCATAGATGGCTTGTTGAGCGCGCGAGGGATGATGAGCGCCGTCATGAGGACAGTGAGCATCAGAGACAGGACATAAATAAGAATTTTGCCATTGGGCATTATGAGCGGTCGTAAATGATTTGACTATATTAATTTTTAGGTCAGTAGTGTTGATGTCCTCCTTATGGATTATAAGTTAATCTTAAAAATTATGAATGCTTTAGAGACTTGTAGAATTTCTAAGAAATTATTAATGGTTCTTGGTTGCTAGTCGAGTAAATTCATTTTCAATTTGAGGATTTTAATTATCTATGGAAATGTAAGATTAATTATGAGAATTTATTTAGGATGCATGCTCTACATAGTTGAATTTAAGGATTGAATTGCAAGAATTGATAATTTTAAGGACCTAATTATAATAACCAATGATTTGAGTACCTAAGTTCAAAAATAAAATTCTAAGGGACTATTTTCGAATTTACCAAATTTTGGGATTAAATTTCGAGTTCGAGAATCTAAAAGTTTAATGAGGTAAAGATGGAAAATTTTATGCGGACAATGATGCAAATTTCGAAGAGTTGTAGGGCCAAAATGTAAATTTGGAGAACTGTAAGGGTCAGATTGCAATTTTCAAAATTTTAAGGATTAAATGTGAACTTTCGAGGAACACTTGGGATTTTAAGTATTTATAGAAGTGTAAGACGTGTTATGGGAATTAATTTTGGGTTTAATAAACTTAAAGCTATTGAACCTTATGATGCGGGAAATCTATAAAATGAAATTGGGAATACTGAGGACTCATGGGTAATTGTAGAATTTTCGTGATTTAGGAAAAAAAAAATAAAAAAAATGGACGATATTCGAGGAAAGTAAGAATTAATTCTACAATTTTAAGAAATTTGAGAAATTATTTAGTAGTAAGTGAGAATTGAATGGTTTAAATGATAGGACTTTTCGGTTAATTAGGCTAAAAAGAAATATATAATATTTAGATATTTGGGTTATAATGTTATAATGAATGGTAACCAAGGACATTGTAGGATGAATCAATTTTAGGCGTGAAAATTTAAGCGTTAGTGAAATAATGTTGTCGCAAATTAAGAATTTAAAGTGATGACGACTTAAGGTAAATTTGATCGGTTAGTTAAGTTATAAGGATAAACATTGAGTTAGTAAATTTTTGGGAACATAAGTTTGATGTGTCAAAAGTTTTAGTCATGATCTTAACAGTTAAGATTATACTTTGTGAGAATTTAAAAATTTTAGGAATGTTGGGTACGATGATGGTTAGTTTAATTGGTAGACGCACGTAAGAGGTGAGGTAGACACCTTGTCTTGAGAAATTTTGGAAGTCATTAACAAACTTGGGACTAAACGGATATGTGTATTGGAATTATTTATTCAAAGCTATTTGGATTAGGTAAGTTTGAATTTCAAATTTATGGGATATTTGTTCATACGGAAATTTTGGGTGAAATAAAAGCAAAAGGGAATTAGTTGTGTTCAATATAATTTATCAATTGATGAATATTAAGATTTTTTTTACTGAGTAAGGAATCTAAAAACTTTGATATGGGGATTCTAGAACTCTATGGGGTATAAGTGAGGTTGATTTATTAGAGTTATTCTAATGCTACCATGGGATGACTTAATAAGTTTTTACGCTGATGCGTAAGAATGTGACACTTGTTTCAATGAGGAGAGTCCAAGGATCTTAAGCTAATTTTGTTATGAGATTGAGATAAGGTTAACTTTTAAATGTATTAACGGGGATAGAAGTCGGTCAATAAATTTTGGGGGCTAAGGTTTCCTAAGTTGAACTGTCTAAATGCTAATGTAATAAGTCGATGAATATTACGAGTATAGTATAAGAAAAGTAAGGTTCGATAAGTTTAGACATCCATCTATAGTATGAGAAACTGTGGGATAAGTCAAAATTCGGGGCTATAGTTGAATAGAACTAAGTCACCATAAGTTGTTTTAAGTTGCGATTCACAAACGAGGACTTTGGTAGACAAATTTATTTAGGATTGAGAAGACGTAAGGACATCTTAATATTTATCTTATCAGAGTAGCGCATCGGAAGCGTGGATTATTAGGATTCTAGAATTAAGAGTCTAAACTGTTTGTTTATCAAGGATAAGCGAATTTCGAGGACGAAATTTCTTTTAAGGAGGGAAGGATTGTAGAACCCATAAATTGGACTGCGCATAAGCCATGCATAATTACTAGTATTTAATTTAAAATGATTTTTATTGCATGAGTATTTAAATTTAATTATTTTACGTAGTAGTTTAATTTTCATCTTTTCAGTTATTTCAGTGAGGCCGGACTGGAGTTGAAGTTTTGAGATAAAACTTAAAATTCAGAAAACATTTCCAGAATTTATTTTAGCTAGCAAGTAAGTTCATTTAAGTTAATAAGGAAGTTTAAGGAATTATTTTAGTTATTAGAGGTGAGTAGAAAATAAATTCATTTAAGTTCCTTAATTAAGGGGTTACTTCACTAAATTATTTAAAGGATAGGTAAGGCTTTAAAGGTTTAAAAATTTACTAAATAAACAACATTTCCCCTTCATTTTATTGTTTAATTTCGGGCACCCTTAGTTGATTAAGCATTGATATGCCAACTCACCCTTTGACCCATTCTTTGTTATTTTAGCATGCTAACCTTTTTAATTATTAACCAACCTTAATTAATTAATTATTAAGGATTATCCTAGTCTAGATTAGCATGAGAGAATCGGTCATGCACCCTAGCAAACACCCCAACAAATATTTGATATCAACCAAAATTCAAATTTCAAAAGAGGGAGACTTGGTCATACCATTTGTATCCCTTTATTATTGGATCTCCCTCACTCTCCTAACCATCACTTCCCCTCCCCCATGACCGAAATTCAGATTATTTTATAGTAGAAAATTCGTGAGTCTCATAGCTAATAACAAGAGGGAAAAATCGAGTAGCAAGCAAGGTAGCAAAACGCTCCATCTCCTCCGCGCCGCGTCGTTGCGTTTCGTTCGTTTTGTTTTCAAAACGAAACCAGGCATGTATATATTCTTTCTTGACTATTCAATCAAGTCCTAATATCATTTATTTTCATTACATGATCAAGTTTTGATAAGAAAAAACCGAAATATATGTCAAGCATTTTCGAAAATATAGTGCAGAATTTTCGGTCCCTCTTGTGCCTTCACGGTTTTGCTTGTTTTTGTATATTCAGGTGATTGGCTCGCCTCCAAGCTCCCAAGGCGACATCTAGACATGTATTAGGATGCATTAGGACCATGTTGGTCCACTCATTCAACCCCATGCATGCTGGAAAAAACGAAGATGACAGCAACCTCCCATTTGTGTCCATATGAGTTTCGAAAAATTCAGATTGTGGTCAAGGGAAAAGATTCTGATCATGGCTGCCCCAAAAGGCCTATAGCCATGGTTAGATAACTTCCCTAGCATGTCTAAGACATGAATAAGCGACCCGGACGTTAATCATCTTCTTAATCATCTTTGGGGTTTAATTATCAATAAGATAAACAGGGTCTAAAATTTTTCTTTTAAAATGCGGAAGGTAATGGAATCAATCTATTATACAAACTAGTATAATAATACAAATCTTGTATAATATGCATCTAGTTCAACTAGGTTCAACTACTACAATCAAGTAATAACACCTATCTACATCCAAGTCCGTGATCACCACTCTAATCTCGATCTCTCCTCGTCTTCTGGACCCTGATCCTTCCCCACCTGTTGTCATGCACACATACAAAACAAGACAACAGTCGGATAACTCCGGTGAGATATAAATATCCCAGTATAAACAATGTATACATGCAGTTAACTGAATTAACATAAAGCATGAATTATATCTTATCACATGTAGCATAATCAAACAACATGTATCAATACAAGTCTGTAAATAAACATGAATCGTAATCTACGAAACATAAATTAATACGGATCTGTAAATCAAACTCTAGTCTTAATATCTAAGACTCAACTCATCTCTCATTCTAATCTAGGGATCCCGATCTTAGTTAGACTTTTGGTATGATGTATCGAGTGTCTACAATAGACGTCGATCTACATCTAAGCTCATCGATACAGCGTAAGTCTAGGATCTGAGCAGTTCTGACAAAGACTTAGACTTGGGCATGCTATATCGAGTGTCTACAATAGACGTCGATCTACAGCTAAGCTCATCGATAAACCACAAGTCTAGGGTCTGAGCAGTTCTGACAAAGACTTGGCGTTTCTGCCCTAGCTAGGCTGTTCTATCCTAGATTCAAACTCTGGCTCTGCTATCATTCAATAGAATTAAACATATCAATCTGATAATCTGCAAATATCAATGCAATAAAATAAAGTATGTGATTTAGGGAAACTCAAGTCAAACCTAACTCGAGTTGTGAAATCCTGAATCAACATTTATTTATACCTTTGTCTTCCTGGTCTGACGAAGACGAAGTCTTGCATCCTGATCTGTCCATACGCAGTCTGGCAATGACAATCGTTTAATTACAATATCAGTAAATAACTCAATTCAAAACCTGTTCTGATCAATACTCAAATCAGTATATAATCTGATCCATATCTGAACAAGGTACAATCTAATCCATATTAACGATATCACGTTACAATCGAGATCATTACTGAATCTAATCACTCTAAATCAACTGATGTTTTGACGGCATAACAATACAATCTGAATAACCCATCAATCTGAACACCACAGATATAATACCTCAACTCATAATCGATATCAGTACTATTCATAATCTGAATAACAATACAACTCTGATATCAAATCTTAATCAATTTAACTCTAAAAATCATAACAATTGTATAACCAATCTATTCTTTAATCTGACTTCAATTATACAATGTCTACTGTAGCAGAAACATCATATCTGATTCATATTCAATTCTAACAATATCATAATTTTAAATCATGTCTAAACATAATAAAACTTACGTCCAGTTGTAGCTGTTGTCGCTAGAAACACGATACCGAAGTCGGATTCAAAATCAGATGAACGGATCGTTCACAATCTCCAACTCTTCCCTCGGTTTCCTTTTTCCTTTCTCCTTCTTATTTCTTTTCTCTTCCTTAATTCTGAAGGAAGGCTTGCATGTACGTATATATATATATGTACACGTTTCATTTCGAGAGACCAAATGGCAAGTTTTCCTATTGCATGCCGCGCGCATATGCGCGCACAAAACCGCGCATATGTGCCGGTAGTTCTGCCCGGCATCTTCCGCATTTCTGCCTCTCGCGCATATGCGCGTATCTACGCGCGCATATGCGCCGAAGCTTCTGACCATGTCGCGCATATGCGCGTGTCTACTCGCGCATATGCGCCGCAGCTACTGTCTTTTTCGCGCATGTGCGCCCATACATGTCGCGCATGTGCATGGGGACTCTTTTTGCACCTCATATCAACTCTTCTTTCGGCTCTCCCGGTGTGACCCGTTTCGTTTATAATCATCTAGATTAATGAATAAATCATTTCAGATTAATCTCAGATTACCGTAATAAAATTTCGGGCCTTACATTTCTCCCCCTCTTAGATCTGAGTTCGTCCTCGAACTCGCAAGTAATCAACTCAGATATATCAGAAGAAATGTATACAGAGTTTAAATCAGAAACTTATCTCGATGCATCTACTCTGAAATCTCAGTCTCATATCAGATTCTATTTCTAAAAATTACTCTGACAAATTCAATCTCACAATACTGGCTATACAATATCTGTATACACCAATCCACAGCTCATAACAAATCATTACTATCAGCTGTTATCAAGTCTGTTTATCCCATTCAAGGATATATTAAATCTTCAACCTCGGATACCAATCGTCACCATCCGACGTTGGCATATTAAGTCAGTCTGATATGAGCTATCTTCATTCTTTGCTGAATTAGCTACATTTTTTTTTCATATCTCTGACCGTATCAGATCCTATCTCAGGTATCTCCGAGATATTATTCTTGTACCCTAGTTCGTAAAATGACAATATGTCATATCAATTAGTTCTAGCATCCAGCACTACAATTCAACCAATATCTGGATAATACCCTCTGGCTATCTGTCAGTCTGTGGATAAGATATGAAAAGGCTCCAGGTATATTCTGCCACCAGTACATAATCTAGCAAAATCACAATCTGATATGTTCTACTGTGGCATTCTGGTTACTCTGACCACTTCTCTGACATCGATCTGTGTCATTTGGTCACGTTTGAACATTATCTGGTACAAACTAATAGATATAGATTGAACAATCTGTCAATCACAATCAAATCATATCACAATCTGGAAAGTATTGCAGTAATCTTATTACGAATTTCATCGAGATATACTCCCCATATCTAGTTAGAAAATATACAATTCGGTAATAAATCTTCTGATCTCTATTTTTCTATCTTCATTTATCGGCGATTCAAACATTTCAGTACAATTCTGCCAATATTTAAGCATAAATTCTGCCATAATTGTTTTAATCTGTCTATATCAACACTGTCTGTCAGAATATTATACATTCCCAGTCATCAAAATGAAAACTGAATCCACTACTGGGTGTTTCTGACACTATCTGTCATTTCAGATTCGAACTATTTAATACAAACAAATCAGTTAATAATATAAATTAAAGAAGAATACTTACTTGGTATTAGGTTCTGACTATCAATATCAAATTCTGTTTTACAATTCTGAAACATTTGACATCATAAGATAATCATTTTCATACAGTAAAAATCACATATCTGTCACTCTGATCGATGCTCTGATATGATTATCGAGATCTAGTTCTGAACATTCTGATCACATTTCTGAATCACTGAAAAATTCTCGAATTCAACTCTGATTCGGATTGAACTGTATATAATCTCAACGGTTCACAATGATCTGTAACAAATATGGCTGTAGAAATATAACAATACTCAAGAAAACCCAAAACAACAATCGTATATAATAATCTGTCAATTCAGACCCAAAAATAAATTTCTGACATTTCTGACATTTCTGATATTTCTGTATCATTCTCAGCCACTGATCACAATCTTAGCTGTGTCAAAATCAATCAGTATACTAATTTTAGATAACGCATACTCTGAATACAATCTGTTTCAAGCAGGATTCATATCTGAATAATTTCTGTATACAATAATCACAGTTCTCAGAATATTCAATACAATTTTCAGATATTCGATTCAGTCAACCAGATGCTGTAAATATATCCCATATCATATAACGAGCATGAAATCAACAGAGTATCTCTGATTATACTGAAACATGTCATAGAGAAACACTATATCAGATGTAACTCCTGGTCGATATTCTTCTACTAATCTTTCAATTCTTTCAATTCATTTTGTATCATTCTGTACATTCAATATCCTTCTGTACTGAATTCTAAAACAACAACCAGTACCTGATATTAATTCAATTCTGAAATTTATCTTTCTGATACAAAACAAATCTAAAATCTTATCTGGGCAAACATCAGCCAGCTTGTACATCACTGGCAAATCTGCCAATGCTAGGCTCGATTTCAGTACGTCTACTGTATACATAAGGATACCATCTGTTGTTCCTTTCTGTATCAATCGAGTCATGGACAACACAAATATTAAATGAATTCTAATTCTCGAATCCATACCGTGAAATCTTTACTCATCAGCTATCTCTGGCTGAATCTTATACTTTCCTGAAAGGAATCTATACTAGTTATGTACTTGTTTAGTATATTAATATCAATAGTGCAGTCAAATCAGAAACACAAGTACATCATAATCTAACTCGATCTCATTCTCATCTTACTGTAGTATACAATATATCACAGAAATCTCTGATATCAATCTTTCTTTCCCAAAAGGTACAAAGATTAATACTACAGCAATACAGACCCAACAGGTACCATATATATCAATGCAACTCAGTCAAAGATAATCATTACAAATGCATTAGTATATATCAATACATATGCAATATAATCATAAAAAAAATAGTACCTGTGGTGTGTCCTGGGTCTGTTCCTCAGTCGTTGTCCTCAGACAATTCTGTTCCCTAAAATCTTCGAGAACCTTTCTGGGGACAGGCTCTAGCAAAGTGTCCCGGCTGTTTACAAATATTGTATGTACCAGTAACTCCCTGGCATTGCTCTGTGGAATGTCTCCCTCCACAAGTCCTGCAATATACCCCAGTATAGCTCGGGCTGGAACCACTAGAGATAGATGAACCGCTCCGTTTGCTTGCTAATTTCTTGAATGGCTTCTTTCGAGCTTTCAGCAAATCTTGCTTTCCACTCGTGCTGCCGCGATCAGCTCGAAGAGGAAATTGCTGTGTTTGGGGTTGTATTGCACACACCCTTGTTAATTGTCTAATCAGACTCGCCTCCGCTCTCTTCGCTCTACTCAAGGCATCCACAAAATGGTGAGGTCGCTGCATACTCATCAATGAAACTATCTCCGAGTTCAATCCTCTGATGAACTGATCCGCTATAGCTTCATCATTCCCAATTAAATGAGGAGCAAAACGCAGTAGAGTAGAGAATTTAGCCATATATCCTTCAATATTCAGTTGACCTTGTCTCAAATTCTCAAACTCCGCTTTCTTGTCCTCTCGGTACGAAACTGAGAAAAATCTTCGATAAAATTCAGTTCTGAATATTTCTGTTGGAACTTTTTAAGTTCGCAATCTTGATTTTGATGTTAACAAAACTTGTTATTGTGTTTCTAACATATTTACTCAAGTGTGAAGTTGCAAACATAAGAAGCAAGCTGAAACTGAATTTTGCACAAACTAAATTTCTGGCGAGCTTCGGTGTTTTGAAGATATCTCTCAACTGGATGATCCAAATGACAATCCGTGAATTGGAGTGATTCGAAAACTCAATTTGGAACAAATTGTATCTCACGTCAGTTGGGCAAAATCGGATGTTATCAAGGGCTAACTGATCGCTGAAGTGACGAACTGATTGCACGAAAATAGCAATCAGTTGGCTTTGAGCAGCTGTGGTATTTTGGTCATATCTCTCAGCTCGTTTATCGAAACGAAGCGATTCAGTATGCGTTGGAAAGATAAGACAAAGATCTACAAATCATTCTTATAAGTCAAAGTCTGAATCGAAGCTTAAGATGCTTATAAATGACGATGAAGCTACTGGTTCTGCACCAACTGAAATCAGTTAGGCTGATTTCAGCAAACCAGTTGAAACTCAACTGAACCAGACCTGCTGAACTGAACCAGCTGTTGACCTGCTGAACTGAACCAGCTGCTGACCTGCTGACCAGTTGAACTGAACGATCAGTTGAGTTGAACAGAGTTGACCAGAGTTGACCAGTCGGGAAAATTGCTGAATTTGACCGTTGCAATTCCCGAAACAGCACAAAAACTTTCCAAACGGTCATATTCTTGTGTCTAACGTATATAACAATGTTGGGGCTTATAAATACAACATATTGAAGATCAAACAATAGCTTTGGAAGGGGATTCAAAGCATGGGCAGTTAGCATGAAGAAATCAGCTAGTTGAGAGCACAAGCCCTTGTGTGAGGATACATTTGAGATGTGCACTGTAAAAGATAAATTCCTCACACACACACAATCACTCACACATATATGAGAGAGTTGAGTTTACAAGTTTAGTTGAGTGAGTCTTGCACAAAGACGTAAAACTTGTGTATGTAGTCTTTGCATATGAGACATTAAACAATATGCTGATTGTGAGGTGCTGCCTACAATCTTGAGTGCTAGGAGTTCTAGTTGGGTGCTGCCCTTCCGGATCAGGTTTGTACAAAGAGTTGTATGAATCAAAGTCTTCTAGTGAATCCTTCCCAAGAGGAAGAAGGGGTGACGTAGGAGTGTTTGAATCTCTGAACATCCATAAACAAATTCGTGTCTATTTGTTTATTGCATTTACTTATCATTTCCATTAGTTTTAAAGATGCATTGTTGAAGCATTTTATGTGTTCTTCAAATACCAAAATATTGCATACCAAGTGTTTGATAAAATGCTTCAACCGAAAATCTTTTTACTCATTCAACTTGCATATATCTTAAATGGTTTATAAAATATTTATTCGGTTTCTACGAAGGATCATTTCGAGTGTTTTCCGCTTGATTTCATATCAAACTCGATTTAATTCATCGGTGTTCAATATTTCAAGAACCGAGCTATTATAGCTCAACGATGTTACCCCAATAACCGATCCCAACAATTTCCCACGAAATCATTGTACCTCTCTGTTCTAACATTCTTTTACTTGTAATCCACCAACTCCTGGCGGCTTCTCGTAACTGGTTAGGCACCATTTTAACTCTCTGTTCATCTGTACAATCAAGCAAATCGAACAATATTTCTATGTCATCAAACCAATTTTCACAATCTTCAGACGTCTCGATACCACTCAGAATCGGCGGCTTCAATAACTGAAACTCTTTCAACTTTGTTTCCATCTGATTCTCTGATACATCTATCTGTTCAGTCAAAGTACTACCCCTTTCTGGAATTCTCCGTGGAGGTTTCTGCTTATCAAAACATTAGTACCCAAATACTACAAATATGTTCCAATCTTTCTCTGATCATCTTACTGCTGATCAAGAATCAAATTTGATTCATACTCAATAATACATATTACCAATCCAAATCAGATAATTAGATAACATATATTTCAAAGCAGTAACACATAGTCTCATGCTAGCACACATGTAACTCAACACGATAACAAAACACATGCTAGCAATCACATGCAAGGAAAGAAAACTCATCTACCCCGCTCATTCTCTTCTATCTCGATCTAACTCAGTCTAAAGGTTCTATCGCTCTGATACCACCTGTTGTAGGGACCCGGACTCTAATCATCTTCTTAATCATCTTTGGGGTTTAATTATCAATAAGATAAACAGGGTCTAAAATTTTTCTTTTAAAATGCGGAAGGTAATGGAATCAATATATTATACAAACTACTATAATAATACAAATCTTGTATAATATGCATCTAGTTCAACTAGGTTCAACTAATACAATCAAGTAATAACACCTATCTACATCCAAGTCCGTTATCACCACTCTAATCTCGATCTCTCCTCGTCTTCTGGACCCTGATCCTGCCCCACCTGTTGTCATGCACACATACAAAACAAGACAACAGCCGGATAACTAAGGTGAGATATAAATATCCCAGTATAAACAATGTATACATGCAGTTAACTGAATTAACATAAAGCATGAATTATATCTTATCACATCTAGCATAATCAAACAACATGTATCAATACAAGTCTGTAAATAAACATGAATCGTAATCTACGAAACATAAATTAATACGGATATGTAAATCAAACTCTAGTCTTAATATCTAAGACTCAACTCATCTCTCATTCTAATCTAGGGATCCCGATCTTAGTTAGAATTTTGGTATGTTGTATCGAGTGTCTACAATAGACGTCGATCTACATCTAAGCTCATCGATACACCGTAAGTCTAGGATCTGAGCAGTTCTGACAAAGACTTAGACTTGGGCATGCTATATCGACTATCTACAATAGACGTCAATCTACATCTAAGCTCATCGATATACCACAAGTCTAGGGTCTGAGCAGTTCTGACAAAGACTTGGCGTTTCTGCCCTAGTTAGGCTGTTCTGTCCTAGATTCAAACTCTGGCTCTGCTATCATTCAATAGACTTAAACATATCAATCTGATAATCTGCAAATATCAATGCAATAAAATAAAGTATGTGATTTAGGGAAACTCAAGTCAAACCTAACTCGAGTTGTTAAATCCTGAATCAACATTTATTTATACCTTTGTCTTCCTGGTCTGACGAAGACGAAGTTTGCATCCTGATCTGTCCATACCCAGTCTGGCAATGACAATCGTTTAATTACAATATCAGTAAATAACTCAATTCAAAACCTGTTCTGATCAATACTCAAATCAGTATATAATCTGATCCATATCTGAACAAGGTACAATCTAATCCATATTAACGATATCACGTTACAATCGAGATCATTACTGAATCTAATCATTCTAAATCAACTGATGTTTTGACGGCATAACAATACAATCTGAATAACCCCGTCAATCTGAACATCACAGATATAATACCTCAACTCATAATCGATATCAGTACTATTCATAATCTGAATAACAATACAACTCTGATATCAAATCTTAATCAATTTAACTCTAAAAATCATAACAATTGTATAACCAGTCGATTCTTTAATCTGACTTCAATTATACAATGTCTACTGTAGCAGAAACATCATATCTGATTCATATTCAATTCTGACAATATCATAATTTTAAATCATGTCTAAACGTAATAAAACTTACGTCCAGTTGTATCTGTCGTCGCTAGAAACACGATACCGAAGTCGGATTCAAAATCAGATGAACGGATCGTTCACAATCTCCAACTCTTCCCTCGGTTTCCTTTTTCCTTTCTCCTTCTTATTTCTTTTCTCTTCCTTAATTCTGAAGGAAGGCTTGCATGTACGTATATATATATATATATATATATATATATATATATATATATATATATATATATATATATATATATATATATATATAAATATGTACACGTTTCATTTCAAGAGACCAAATGGCAAGTTTTCCTATTGCATGACGCGCGCATATACGCGCACAAAACCGCGCATATGCGCCGGTAGTTCTGCCCGGCATCTTCCGCATTTCTGCGTCTCGCGCATATGCGCGTATATACGCGCGCATATGCGCCGAAGCTTCTGGCCATGTCGCGCATATGCGCGTGTCTACTCACGCATATGCGCCGCAGCTACTGTCTTTTTCGCGCATGTGCGCCCATACATGTCGCGCATGTGCGCGGGGACTCTTTTTGCACCTCATATCAACTCTTCTTTCGGCTCTCCCGGTCTGATCCGTTTCGTTTATAATCATCTCGATTAATGAATAAATCATTTCAGATTAATCTTAGATTACCGTAATAAAATTTCGGGCCTTACACTTGGTCCATGGTGCATTGGTGTTTAAATCAAACGCTAGAACAGCCCCTCCCCTTCTCGGCCCCTTTGATTTTGACAGCATGTGTTGGTTCGAGTATGGTGGAATGGTGTGGATCTTGGTTGGCCTAAAGCCCTTAGCCATGGTTCAAACCTTGCCCCATGAAGTCTAGGTCGTGCCATGGTCAATCAAATGGCCACTGGAATGAGTCGAGATGACAGGCGAAGCAAACACCCCTCACGCGCGCAAAGGTCCGCTCGTGTGAATCTTTTCGATTGTTGCTGGAATATTTCGAATTGTGGCTGGTCTAAAGCCCTTAGCCATGGTTCGAATCATTCCTTGGGATGTTGGTAAGAGGTTTTGGTCGGTGGTTCAAGCCCCAATGGCCATTAGCCTCGCAAACGACACAAGCAACCCAAGCGCAGCTGCTGGAATTTCTGTACAGCAGCTTGCTGCGTCGGTTCGGTGGCTCATTCGAGTTCTCGGTTGACTTTTAGCCTATGGCCTTGGACTGGACAGTGCACCATTGAGTTGGGAAGGTCATGTTTTTGACCGTTTGTCATTCGGATCATTTTTGAGGTCGTACGAGAATTTACGGTGCGATGTGCCAAATTGACTCTCGAAAGAGCGTTTCTTGTTTTGGCCTCCATTCACCTAGATTTCGGCCCTCACTATTTTAGTAGCATTAATTCATCATTTTTAGCGTATTTTAATCATGACTATATGATGGTTCAGTGTTCGTTCGGGTTGTTTTGGAGTCATGATTAAATACGAAGTCGTTAGACGTAATTGTCGCATTTTCGAACTTAGTTGCATAGTTTGGTCAAGTAAAAGCTATTGCATATTTTTCATGGCATATTTAGATTGCAGCGAGCCTAGGAGCGACCCAATCCATTCAGTAAAATGAGTACAGGATATTTAATTCAGTCATTTAATTATATTACGTGCATAAAAATAGAAAATACTTATTTTTGAGATTTATGCGATATTGCTTGTGGTCAATTCACTATCATGGGAGCATTATTTTACTCGGTAGCCAGTTACCGGTCAGTTCAGTTTGGTACCACCCGGTCTCCAGTGATCGGACAGTTCAGTTCAGTTTGGTACCACCCGGTCGCCAGTGATCAAACAGTTCAGTTCAGTGCAGAGGCCACTTGCGTAGACCATAATCTCAACATAAAATTATTTCATATTTCAGTACAGGGCTCCAAGGAGCAAACATTTTTACTATGATTTTTCAGTTCAGTTATGCACGTATTATAATTGCTCAGTACAAGTTATTTTCAGTATGCCTCATGACATGAGATTTTATCCCATGCAAATTTTATTATAGTATTTACTCGTTATCTACGATCTATGCATGTTGAGTCTTTAGACTCACTAGACTTGATTGTTGTAGGTACTGATGAGCATGGGGCCGAGGGCGGGGACCAGTGAGCTAGCTTGGGTCGGCAGTAGTGGCACCCGAGGACCTTAGTTTCAGCACTTGCTATTTTTTTTATCTATGCTCAAACATTTTATCAGTTGTTGAACATTTTAACTTGTTATTTTTGTCAAGCATTAATTTCTTCCGCTGCTATTTTGAACGTTAAACATTTTATCAGTTTTTTGTATGAATGAGGCACTCCATTTATTTTAAAAGAGAAATTTTAAATTTCCCGCAAATTTTCAAAGTAAGGATTTTCAGGCCTTTATAGCGCCTTTTTTTGTAATGCACATGGGATGTTCCCGATTGGGCTTAAGTCCCCTCACGGTTATCCCATTACCCATTACTCATAGAACTTCTCCAGCCCAAGCACTGGAGTTTTTACCTGAAATATTTGATTTTGATATGGTATTGTGTATTATCTGGAATGGATTAGCTGTAAGATGATCCAAGGAAGATTGAAACTGATCTGCTGTAATTGGGTTACTAATCCATTTAATTATCAGATATACCTCCGAGAAGTGTACCAGAACAGGGTAGCACGTCCAATCCTCCAATAGACGTTACAGCTACTCCAATGGAGACATTTAAAAAAGGTTTCAATCTTTCCATCCACCGACTTTGAAGGGTACGAAGAATTCCGTGGAGTGTGAGAGTTGGTTGGACGATATTGAGATGATGTTCGAATCTTTAGAGTATACTGACGAGCGGAGGGTGAAATTGATAGGACACCAGTTACACGACGTTGCTAAAAACTGGTGGATCACAACAAAACGGGCATTGGAACACCGAGGTACGACCATTACCTGTAATGTGTTTAGAACTGAATTCTATCAGAGGTTGTTTCCAGTGTCTTACAGAAAGGACAAGGGAGCCGAGTTTGCAAACTTGAGACAGAGCCAGCTTAATATTGAGGAATACGTGGCCAAGTTCTCTTCACTGTTGCGATTTGCTCCTCACGTCACTGAACATGATGAGGCCGTGGCGGATCAGTTCATTAACGGCCTGAACCCGAAAATATTTACGTTGGTAAACACGGAGATACCGAACAATTTTAGCGATGCCTTGAACAGAGCCAAGGGAGCCGAAGCCGGCCTGATGAGACAGCGAGGAGCTTCGTTTGTACCTTCAGCACCGGGACCACAACAACCATCTCCTCGATTTGAAGGTGGCAGCTGCAGTAGCAGTAAGAAGGATTTCTTGAAGGCTAGAGGGAAGCAGTTCAAGAAGTCCGGAAGCAGTTTTTCTAGCTCTGGGAGTCCTCGACAGAGCCAGAGCTATACTGGACCTATTTGCAATACTTGTGTTGGAAGCATCCCACTGAGCAGTGCCGAGGAGTGTTTGACAGCTGCCGTAGCTGCAAACAACAGGGACATTTTGCCCGAGTGTGTCCCCAGGGAGGTGCCCAGGGATCCCAGGAAGCTGAGTCATCTAGATCAGCGGCTCAGACGGGTAGACGACCATCTGCCGTTCATTCTTTTCAGCCAGCACCGTCGACCCAGTCACAGCAGAGGCCAGGAGGAAGCCAGACAGTGGGTCAGCCTTCTAGACAACAGGCCAGAGTGTTTGCCTTGACTGAGGAGCAGGCACAGGATGCACCTGATGATGTTGTGGCAGGTAACTGTTTTATTTCTGGTTATCCTGCATACATATTGATTGATACTGGTGCATCGCATACTTTTATTTCTGAGAGGTTTGCATTGAGTCATGCATTACCTATTGAGTCATTGTCTGCGGTAGTTTCTGTTTATTCCCCGTTAGGGACATGTTTGATATCGACGAAGTCTGTGAAATCTTGTATACTGTAGTACGATGGGCATACGATTGAGTTAGACTATATTGTGCTTGGTTTGTCTGATTTCGATTGTATTATCGGTATCGATATGTTGACCAAGTACCGAGCTACAGTTGATTGCTTCCACAAGATAGAGAGATTCAGACCTGAGATGGCTGAGGAGTGGAAATTTTACGGTAAGGGTTCTCGAGCTAGAATTCCTTTGATATCTGCGATAAATATGACTCGATTATTGCAGAAAGGAGCGGATGGATTCCTGGTATATTCAGTGGATTTACTGAAGTCGAGCCCATCATTGGCGGATTTGCCAGTGGTGTGTGAGTTTGCTGATGTCTTTCCAGATGAGATTCCTGGATTGCCTCTGATTCGAGAGATAGACTTCAGCATTGAGTTGATGCCAGGAACAATTCCGATTTCGAGGGCTCCGTACAGGATGGCAACGATCGAGTTGAAAGAATTGAAAGAACAGCTGGAGGATTTGCTGGCCAAGGGATATATCAGACCTAGTGTTTCTCCTTGGGGCGCTCCAGTACTGTTCGTGAGAAAGAAAGACGGTTCTATGAGACTTTGTATCGACTACCGGCAACTGAACAAGGCAACGGTAAAGAACAAATATCCTTTGCCTCGCATTGATGATTTATTTGACCAGTTGCAGGGTTCTTCGGTGTATTCCAAGATCGATCTGAGATCTGAATACCATCAACTGAGAGTCAGGGATTCTGATATCTCAAAGACGTCATTCAGAACCAGTTATGGACACTATGAATTTTTTGTCATGCCATTTGGTTTGACGAATGCACTAGCGGTATTCATGGGATTAATGAACCGTATCTTTCAGAAATATCTCGATGATTTCGTGATTATTTTCATCGATGATATTTTAATTTATTTAAAGAATGTGATGGAGCATGCTGAACATTTAAGAACTGTGTTGCGAATTTTGAGGGCGGAGAAATTATATGTTAAACTGTCGAAATGGGAGTTCTGGTTGAAACAGGTGGTATTTTTGGGGCATATTATATCCGGAGACGGGATATCAATTGATCCCAGTAAGGTTGAGGCAGTGATTTCTTGGCCGAGCCCGACAACTGTACTAGAGATACGCAGCTTTATGGGTTTGACAGGATATTATCGCCGATTCATTAAAGATTTTTCGAGTATTGCCAAACCGATTACACAGTTGACACAGAAGAATGCTCCATTTGTTTGGTCTGAGGAATGCGAGACCAGTTTTCTAGAATTGAAGAAAAGATTGACCAGTGCTCCGGTGTTGACTATCCCGTTAGGTACTGGTGATTTTGTTATATATTGTGATGCATCTCACCGCGGATTGGGTTGTGTTTTGATGCAGCGGGGGCATGTGATTGCTTATGCCTCGAGACAGCTGAAACACCATGAATCTCGTTATCCAATTCATGATCTTGAATTGACAGCCATTGTCTTTGCATTGAAGATATGGTGACATTATCTGTACGGTGAGAAGTTTGAGATCTATTCTGATCACAAAAGCTTGAAATATCTGTTTTCACAGTCTGAATTGAATATGAGGCAGCGAAGATGGCCTTTTTGCTTAAACATTTCGATTGTGAAATCAAATACTACCCAGGAAAATCCAATGCAGCAGCTGATGCACTGAGTCGAAAGGTATGTTCTATATCCTTATCGACTATGGGTGTTTCAAATTTGATTGAAGACTGCGGTTTTTCTGGATTAGTATTTGAGACAGATCGGAGACCTATGAGATTATATACTCTCCAAGCTGAACCAGAGCTGATTTTGAGAATTAAAGCAGCTCAGAAAGTGGATCAGAATGTTCAGAAGTCGATTGCTATGGTCAAAGCTGGACATCGATCAGAATATCAGGTTCAAAATGGTATTTTGTATGTGAATAATCGTCTTGTTGTGCCGAATGTTTCAGATTTAAGACAACGAATACTAACAGAAGCGCACAACAGTCGTTTTAGCATTCATCCTGGTGGCAGGAAAATGTATAATGATTTGAAGACACAATATTGGTGGAAACAAATGAAATCTGATGTTACTGAATTTGTAGCCAAGTGTCTGAATTGCCAACAGGTGAAGGCTGAAAGGAAGAAACTTGGAGGACTGTTACAGAGTTTGTCCATTCCTGAATGGAAATGGGATCACATTTCCATGGATTTTGTGACACAGTTGCCACGATCCTCCCGAGGTTATGATGCAATTTGGGTCGTGATTGATCGATTGACCAAATCTGCATGTTTTATTCCATACAAGATGACGTACCGATATGATCAGATGGCCGATATCTACGTCAAAGAAGTTTTTAGATTGCACGGAGTGCCAAAGTCGATTGTTTCAGACCGTGATCCTCGGTTCACTTCGCACTTCTGGCAGAGCCTGCAGCAAGCTCTCGGTACGAAGTTACATCTGAGTACCGCATATCATCCACAGATTGACGGATAGTCAGAGCGTACGATCCAGACATTGGAAGATATGCTGAGAGCTGTAGTGCTTGATTTTAGCACTAATTGGCAAGATGCATTGCCTCTCTGTGAATTTTCGTACAACAATAGCTATCAAACAAGAATTGAGATGGCGCCTTTTGAAGCGTTGTACGGAAAGAAGTGTCGATCCCCTCTGTATTGGGATGATATCTCTGAGGTTCCCGAGACTGGACCTGATATGATCAGAGATATGACTGAAAAAGTGAAACTAATTCAGAAGAAAATGAAGGCAGCTCAGGACCGACAAGCCAAATATTCCAACCTTCGACGTAGACCGTTTGTATTTGAGGTAGGAGATCGAGTATTCCTGAAAATTTCACCTTTCCGAGGAGTTGTTCGATTTGGCAAGAAAGGGAAATTGTCTCCAAGATATGTTGGCCCTTATGAGGTTCTCGAAAAGATAGGAGATCGTGCCTATCGACTTGCCTTACCGCCTTCATTATCAGGGATACATGATTTTTTTCATGTATCTATGCTGCGGAAATACCTCCCGGATGATTCTCATGTTATTCAGCCAGACGAGACCGAGCTGGATGAGACATTGAGTTATGTCGAGAAACCGATTCGGATTATCGATCGTAATGAAAAACAGCTCAGAACGAAGACGATTCCTCTTGTGAAAGTTCAATGGCCTCCTCATGGCATTGAAGAAGCTACCTGGGAGACTGAGTCAGATATGAGACAGGAATTCCCAACATTGTTTCACTGATGTAAATTTTTATACAGTTCTGTTTATACTCCTTATTGATATGATTGGTTGCCTGTGATTTTGGGGACGAAATTATATCTTATGGGGGGAGAAATAAAATGCCCAAGAATTAATCGCTGTTAATTAATGATGATTGGTTTATAATTTCATGAGATTACAAAAAGGATTAATCGGGATATGATTTGAGTCGATGTGACATAAATTATGTGCGAGGACAGTACCTCTCGCGCACATGCGCGACATGAGATGTGCACATGCACGTAGTGGGCAGAGAGTCTCGCGCATATGCGCGACATGTATTCGCGCATATGCTGTCGCGCATATGCGCGAGACAACCTGAGAGTTGGCAAAACCGAATAATAGCCTCGCACATATGTGCGGAGTAAGGGCGCGCATATGCGCGAGCTACCGTGAGATTGACGCGCCGAGACATTAGGTCTCGCGCATATGCGCAGAGAAAGGTCGCGCATATGCGCGAGACGTGCAGCACAAAGACATGAGCCATGTTTTAGGAAGCATGCATGGTATATATAGATATATATATATATATATATATATATATATATATATATATATATATATATATATATATATATATATATATATATTCTGAAGTTAATTGACTGAGATATGATATCAGATTGTATTGGTATTGATTATTAGTTGAGGGAATTATTATCTGGTAATGTTTTATTGACCGGTTTATCAGGATTATGCGGTTATGCCGTGATTTTGAATTATTGATCAGACTGGTATCGATCTGAACGGTATATTGATATGATATCATTGATATTGCCATTGCAAGATTGAGGGATTAACAGAATTGGGATTCCAGACCGAAACTGTAAACGGAAGGTATAAGTCAATGTGGTATTGGGACATCGACTCAAGTAGGATGTACTTGAGTTTCCCTAAATCACATACTTATTATTATGTTCTATTATTGTGATTATTGATTTGATTGAATGCATGTTCTATGGAGTTATAGGAGCATGCATTAGACGAGTAATCTTGTGACAGAAGTACCTGATAGTGGCAAGAAAGCCACGGGCACATTGCACAATGTCACAAGATAGTGTACTGGTGATAGGACCACAGTCCATGACGGTTAGGTAAGGACACTAGATGTTTGGTTATATCGACTTGGATAGAACTGGAGTCTTTTCTATTACTGTTGGTCCATATAGGAATACCGACATCTTTACATCTGAGTGTTTTGGTTATATCGACGTGGATAGAACTGGAGTCTTTTCTATTACTGTTGGTCGATATAGGAATACCGCATCTGGAAACCGGGATCCCTAGACTAGGATTGAGTCCAGTCTGAGTCATGGAGTCACGAGCATTGTCGACAGTTTGATATTGATTATGTTTCAGCTTTTGATATATATTGATGTTATTCTATCCATGCTTTTATGTTTATCATATGATTGCATGTTTCGTTGATTTATACTGGGATTATATTCTCACCGGAATTATCCGGCTGTTGTCTTGTTTGTATGTGTACATGACAACAGGTGGACAGGATCGAGGTCCAGGAGATAAGGGGAGATCGTGATAGAGTGGAGACTTTGGACTTTGATGTATATAGGGTTTTGGCACTTGATAATTAGATGTTGAACCTTAGTTTTTACTGATTGGTAAAAATTTTTATGACCCTAATTACTTGATTAGTAAATTGATCCTGATGACGAGTAAGAATTGATTAGCGTCCGGGTCCCCACAACAACTTTAAATTTTAGCACATTAAACGTCTCCGGTCTCCTTTCCCGGTTCGATATCAAACAATCATCTGAAAAACTAAAACTCATGAAACCATCTTAAATATAAAAAAATTCCATATATATATATATATATATATGTAGAAAAATTTAACACATAACATGAATTACTTAGATTATTAACTAAATTAATTAATTCAATCATGTATGAGTTTACTTGTACTAGTTTTTGGGCATTACAGTTCCTCCTCCCTTAAATAAATTTGGTCCAAGAAATTATGGCTACAAAACAACTCTGGGTAGTGACTCCTCATGTAGGCTTTGGTCTCCCAAGTAGCTTCCTTATCAGATTGGTTCAACCCCTTGACCTTGACAAACTTGGTAACTTTGTCCGTAGTCACCTTTTCTGTCGATCTAGAATCTGAATAGTCCTTTTCTCATATGACAGATTCAGTGACAGCTGTAACAGTTCAAAGCTTAGTACATGTCAAAGATTTTCCATGTACTTCCTTAGTACCGAAACGTGGAACACGTTGTGAACACCTGCCAGATTCGGCAGCAACGCTACTCGATATGCTTGTGTTCTAAATTTCTTAAAGATCTCGAATGGTCTTATGAATCTCGGACTCAACTTTCCTTTCTTCCCGAATATCATAACATCCTTCATAGGTGTTATTTTTACAAAGACATGATCTCCTACGACAAATTCAAGGTCCCTCATTCTCTTGTCAGTGTAGTACTTTTGAAGACTCTGAGCAGTCTTCATCCTCTCCCGATTTTGACTACTACGTCTAAAGTCTACCGAACAATCTCTGGACCAAGATACGATCTCTCGACAACCTCATCCCAGTGAATAAGTGATCTGAATTTCCTTCCATATGGTGCCTAATAGGGAGCCATAACTATAGATGATTGAAAGGTGTTGTTGTACATGAACTCCACTAGAGGTAGCTTCGATTCCCAATCACCATGGAAATCGATCACAAATGCTCGCAGGTGGTATTCTAAAATCTGTATCACCCACTTGGACTGACCATTTATCTGAAGATGGAATATTGTACTGAATAGTAATTTCGTCCCCATTGCGGAATGTAAATTCTTCCGAAAGGACGACGTGAACCTCGAGTTTCTGTCAGATAGCTGGGATCCGGTTTAATCTGACTATCTCCCAGATATGAAGCTCCGCATACTACGTCATAGAAAAGGTCGTCTTTATCGGCAAGAAGTGTGCCGACTTGGTAAGATGATCAATGATTACCCAAATTGCGTTAGATCCACTGACCTTAGAAAACCGACTAAGAAATCCATAGTAATGTTCTACCGTTTCCATTCGGCAATAGTAAGAGGCTTGAGCATCCCTGCTGCTCTCTGATGCTCTGATTTCACCTGCTGGAAAGTCAGACATTCAGATACAAAGCGCCGAATGTTTCATTTCATTCCTAGCCACCAATAATGCATCTGTAAATCTTTATACATCTTGGTACCTCTTGGATGAATGGAATATGGTGCTGTATGCGCTTCTGACAATATATCTTCTTGAATTGAATCATGTCTAGGCACCCAAATTAGTTCAAAACAATGCCTAGGTAATATCTGTATGTATACAAATCTCTCACTTAGGTTCATGTTATTTTTGCTAATGTTTTAGTTCTCAATCATTAGTTTAGTGTCCCAAGTGAGTGAATTTATATTCATGAATTCCATTCATTTAACAGCCAAGAACACTTAATTATTTCATTGTCCCCTTTTCAAGCGACGAATAAAGTGTATCATTCAAACTTCGATTCAAACATTCCTAATAAAAATCTAAGTTCAAATGATATATGTAAATGATGATCTTCCCTAAGCTCCGCTAAAGTTATACGCCTTCTAACCAGTATAAACATTCAATGACATGAATCAAATGATCCATAATTGTATTCCCTCTCCGGAGTTGTAGAATTAGTATGATAATGGTCAGTTTATGGCCAGTAAATTGAAATCAATAAGAGATAGAAAACACAATTAAACTGACAAGAATTCAATCATATAAAGAACCATCTCAATACAAGAATTTAAAGGGCGAAATAACCAAATCCTTGCCCCTTGTATATTCCATGTCTCTCAGGTGATTATTATCTCCAAAAATGGCCCTCCCCAGATGGAAACTCTATTTCTATCTTTTATACTTCGTCCAAGCCCATAAAATAAAGCCCACAGAAGTTTTCCGCGTGGACAATAGAGTCGTCTTGATAGTCAAGTGGTTCCTAGGCGCCCGTAAATTGTACTCAACTCCAAATTTTAGTGTCGCGGCGTAGTAATCTGGCGCCTAGGCGCTACATGCTTCGGCAACTATGGCACTACGGCACTGAGTTGTAGCGCTGTAGCTTTTCTTTCTCTCCTCTGAAGCCTTAGAATTGCGACGTTATTTCCTAGGCACTGCAGCGCTAGTCCATCGACATTTCAACATAAAAAACGGGTGTAAATGATAATCAAAGAAAATAGACCCAAAGTAGTTCAAAACAATGCCAAGGTAATCTCTGTATATACACAAATCTCTTACTTAGGTTCATGTTATTCTCGATAATGTTTTAATTCTCAATTATCAGTTTAGCTTCCCAAGTGAGTGAATGTTTCCTAACAACGATGGGATCAAAAATCATGGCATCGTGTATAAAAATGTGAAATCAGAGAAATCATACGTATATATTGATCTATTTTAATTTGAAATCATTTTTTATCATAGGCCGAATACTTATATCTTCTACAACCTGATTCAGTTTTTTATATTATTATTATTTTTTTCATTTTTCTAAACTGAATGTAAAATCAAAACAACTCGAGTAAACTCCCTTTGAAATTAAAACAATTTAACTACTATGCAGGAGATAACAAATCACCCCTTAAACTTAAGTTCGTGCATTATCCTCAATGTACAGTAATGGACCAAGAAAACAAGGGATCACGTACCTCGTGTAACGAGCATTAGGTGAAACTAATTCTACTTAAAATGCTACTAGATCTTTTTTTGTAAGCTAATTCTCGAAAATATATGTAAATGCATGCATGCAATATCAGCTGTAAATTAGACATTTTAAAATAACAGGGTTCCAATACTGGTAAAAATAATGCATTTAAAAAATATGTCAAGTCATCAAACTCTAGCATGTCGTTAAAAATAAATCAAGTAAGAACCATGCAAAAATGAATGCGTATAAAATATTCATGTCCACTCCTAACTCAAAATATGACGTGCGGAAAGTACGGTCCTTGGGTTCGCGTGCGCACATCCAACTCCGCCTACTTAGTCTTCGGCACCTCCAATCTATTAATCAATATTCTCACCTGCATCATTCACACCTAGTGAGTCTAAAAACTCAACACACCTGTAACATCATAACAAATACATATACATAGCACACAACATTGAAAAATTGCCGTAATAGAAATACGTTTCATGATCTTAAAAAGATGTAAGCGTAATCATGACCTGTCAAAGAATAAAAATTTTCATAACATACTCATCATATCAAAATATACGTATTCATTTTCTTAATTTGAATTTCGTTTATTAGTTGTGACTTTCGTATCATAGTATTAGGCGATGGATCTATCTACGTATAACCGCGGTACCCGGCGGCAAGGACATCATCGACAATATTACCCATCCACTGAGCCTTGGCCTTACATATCATCGTATTATTGTATCATTGTATTATTCACAACCAACTTTCATCCTTCAAAACATGTCCTGATATTCATCACTTAATGAAATCATGCATATACGTAAATTTTTCTTAAAACCAAGCATGCAACGTATTTTTTTCACATTTACATAAAATTCATGTTCGTGATAACATAAACATTTAAAACATGTCAAATCGTGTTTAGGGCGCTGCCAATACTAAAAACTCGACCCGTGTGAAAAATGACCATTTTTCCCTTGGAAACCCTCATGGACCTCATAATTTCGACCCGAAGCCAACCAAACTCCTTAAAACACCTCAAAAAATATTTATAAGCAATTCTTAGACGTAAACTCGAGCCCGTTTTAAAACTTATACGATTCGTGTTAAAACTTGGACCGAGATCCCAGTTTTAACTCGAATTGACCCAAACTTAACCAAATTTTTCCCAACTCAAACCGTCACTTGAACCTAGACTACCAGCCTCTAAAAAAATCGTTAGAGACCCCATAGGACCTAGAAACCAAGCTTGAATGTTGCTGGAAATTTCCAGTGCGTTACAACCTACAAACCCTAATGCATTAAACCTTCAAACTTTCGACTCTAGACCCTACCAACCCGAACCAGCCTTGAACCAAACCTTCCTAGCCCACCTTTAGACCCTCATGGACTGACATAACCTCAGCACACAGTCCCATGCACGTTGCAAGACGCAAACATCCGCTAGCTACCAATATCGCCCCAACCAAGACCAACCTCTACAACTCACGCTCGATCGGCCTCCTCACTAATTTCAGCCACGTTTGAGCCATCCTAGGCCACGGTTCAGACCCACCAGCATCTGGTCCAAGGCTAGGGATGGCCCTTGCACAGCCGACGCACCACAAACCTTCGATCTAGACACATAGCCGCTAAGTTTCTTTACACAAACCGATCGGCCCTCAATTAAACCGACTAAGACTCAAACTTATCACTTACTCCTCATCATCCACGACATAATCAGCTCCATATTAGCCCAAGTTGGCAGCCCCTTTACACAAGGACAACAAAAAACGTGAGTTTGTACAAAAGGGTACGCATATATCATGTCAAACCTTGCCAAAATGATACCACAAGATAATTCAAAGCATGTCTCATGAAAATACATATATATCAGAATATAAATGGTGTAAATGATGAGAGACAGAGATACATGGCGTGCATCTTTATTAAAACACTCGAAAACTTGGATATCTACGTGTAGGACGAGAACCGGAGAGGCGGGAGATGATTCTTTTTGAAAAATCTTGAAAAATTCGAAGTGGTTGCTGGTTCTTGCCGTTAGGATGCTGCTGAATGAGGGAGATGGGCGGCCGAGTGTTTAGGTTTAGGTTTAGGGTCAGGGTTGATATGTTTTAAATAAATGATCAATGTATAATGGGCCCTAATTAAAATAAATGAGCTACAAATATTTTTAGGCCTATTATGCAATAAAACAAACCTGTCAAGCCCAATAACACTCCTAAAAAATATTTCGTTTTGGTACATTTTTGAAAATATTGCTCAAACTCTCAAAAATTTTTCCGAATCATTAAAATTTTTGTATCGGTAAAAATATAACTCGGCGAGTAAAAATATCAACCAAGGCCCATTTTCGAAAATCTCATCTAATTCCACCATATATTAAAAATTAGAAAAAATATTTTTCCTAATTATCCCAGTGTCCGTTCCTTGTTCGAGGGCGAAATGCAACTTAAAGCCCTAATGCATGAAACTTGACAAATAATGAAATAAAAACCTATCCATGCAATAATCATGCATTAAATGCATAAAAATCATTAAACACATTTTTTAAATAAAAACCATAGATGGCATGCAGTAAGTTTACGTAGTTCGAATTTCATGGACCTTACAATTCTCACCCCTTAAGCAGAATTTCGTTCTCGAAATTTAAAACATACCGAATAACTCCGGGTAGCGACTCCTCATCTCGACCTCATTCTCCCGAGTAGCCTCTTCCTCGGAATGATTCAGCCACTTGAATTTAACCATATGGATCACCTTGTTCCAAAGCCTCCTCTCCTGCCTGTCCAAAATGTGAGCGGGTCTCTCCTCGAAAGACAGGTTTGGCGTCAGCTGTAGTGGCTCGTAGTTCAGCACATGCGAAGGATTCGACATGTACTTTCGCAGCATAGAGACATGGAACACATTGTGAACTCCCACCGGATTCGACGATAATGCAGCTTTATATGCAAGTGCCTAACTCTCTCTACGATCTCAAAGGGTCCAATGAATTAGGACTGAGTTTGCCTATGGGGACGCGGACGCTAATTCATTTCTTAATCATTCTTGGAAATAATTGGATCAATTAAATAAACTTGGGTCTAAATTTTTTTTATAATACAAGTGCGGAACATAATAAAATCAGTCTGATATACATGTCAAAAATAAAAGTACAAGTCTTGTGTAATTACATTAAAATCAAATTAGGGTTCAACTAATAAACATCAGGTGCTGAAACCTATTCTACTTCTGGGTCCGAATCTCCACGCTAAACTGTAATATCTCATCCTCTTCTTGACTCTGATCATGTCCCACTTGTTGTCATGCACACATACAAACACAACAACAGCCGGATAACTCCAGGTGAAAATAATATTCTCAGTATAAACAACGTATACATGCAATCATATAAAAACATATATAAAAGCATATAACAATCATCAATAACATGTATCAATCTGAAACATGAAATGATATAAAACTATAACTCAAACTCATATCTCTGAGTCGACTCTGATCTAGTCTAGTCTAGGGATCCCGGTTCCCGGACGTTGGCATATCATATCGAATCTCTGCAATAGAAGTCGATCTACTCCTAAGAAACATCGATATAACCAAACATCCATTGTCGAGGCACCTCTGCCCAAGATTTGGCACCTCTGCCAATGACTCGTTCTCGTAATCTATCTTCTATTCTCTGCTATTCTATAAGTCAATAGAATAGACATATATATTCAAATCAAGTTAAATCTAACTCGAGTCGATCTCCCGGTTAACATTGATTTATGCCTTTCTTTCGTTGGGTTTCGGCTCTGTTCTATCTTCGAAATCTTCAATATCAATATGGAATGATAAATTCGAGGAATACAATGTCAAGATATACCCCAATAAATACCAGATATAATCAAAACTCAATCTAATTCTGTTTTGACGGCATAACATCACAATCTTGAAATAACGGTAATACAAAATCAGTATATATTAATCCACAACTCATAACCATTCTCGACAACACCATTCTGATACCAAATCTATATAATCTCGATCAAATCAATTCTGAAAAATCACAACAATTTCATACGGTATCTATTCTTCAATCATTATACGATGTCGAATATCGCGAGAACACATAATTTATATCAAATCATAATTCCTCCAACATACAATTTTCAAACCATGCTAGAACATAATAAAGCTTACGTTCTTGTGTAGCTCTTGACGAGAGGAGTACAAAACTGTGTTTGGATTCAAATTCTGATAAACGTATCTTGTCTAATCAATTTTCAAAGCCAATATGAAGTTTGAGAAAATTTGCTATGGAGCTCTCAGGTTTCTGCTGAAATTCTGAAATCGAAAATGAAGATATAAATCCCAAATTACATGGGAAAAATACGTGTCTTATTCTTCTCATATATAAGGAGGCGCTCGGGCGGTCAAGAATTACCGCTCGAGCGCTGAATGTTCTGGCTGAGCACTAAACTTGTTCTACACTGGCGCTCGGGGGGTCATTTTCTACCGCTCGAGCGCCAGACATTCTGTCCGAGTAGTAAATTTGTGGTGCACTGGCGCTCGGGCGGTCTTTTTTTACCGCTCGGGCGCCAAACGTTCTGTAAATAATTTGGTCTTGTAATGCACCGGCGCCCGGTTTCTCTCCTCACGTCTTACTTTAGCTCTTGAAATCTCAATTATGTCAATTAATTAATGTATGATTTCAGTGATAAAATCTCGGGCATTACATTTCTCCCCTCATAAGATCTTATTTCGTCCCCGAAATCAGAGGCAATAAAATCAGATAAGGTAGGAATTATAACATAAACGAATCGGAAACTCACATCAATGAAATAACTCGTGGAATTTCTGTCTCATATCTGATTAAGTCTCCCAAGTCGCTTCTTCAATGCCATGACGACTCCACTGGACTTTCACAAGCGGAATAGTCTTCGTTCTGAGTTGTTTTTCCTTAAGATCGAGAATTCGGATTGGTTTCTCGAAGTAACTCAGTGTCTCGTCAAGTTCGGCCTCGTATGGCTGAAGAATATGTGAAGAATCAAGAATATATTTCCGGAATAACGATACATGAAAAACATCATGTATTCCAGATAGAGAAGGCGAAAATGCGAGTCGATAGGCACGATCACCTATCTTCTCGAGAATTTCGTACGGCCCAATATATCGTGGAGACAACTTCCCCTTTTTGCCAAATCTGACAACGCATATGAAAGGAGAAATCTTCAAAAATACTCTGTCTCCTGATTCAAATACCAACGGTCTACGTCGAATATTGGCATATTTGGCCTGTCTATCTTGAGCTGTCTTCATTCTCTTCTGAATCAACTTCACTTTTTCAGTCATATCTCTAATGATATCATATCCAAACTCAGGTACCTCGGATATATCATCCAAATACAGAGGGGATATGCACTTCTTGCCGTACAACGTTTCAAATGGTGCCATCTCTATACTCATCTGATAGCTGTTGTTGTACCAAAACTCACAAAGTGGAAAAGAATCTTGCCAACTAGTGCCAAAATCTAGCACTATCGCTCTAAGCATATCCTCCAATGTCTGGATAGTCCGCTCTGACTGTCCGTCAGTCTGAGGATGAAATGCGATACTAAGATGTAACTTCGTACCTAGAGCCTGTTGCAAACTGTGCCAAAGGTGCGAAGTAAACCGAGGATCACGGTCTGATACAATCGACTTCGGCACTCCGTGCAATCTGACCACTTCTCTGACATAGATCTCTGCCATCTGGTCATGTCTGTATGTCATCTTGTACGGAATAAAACATGTTGATTTGGTCAATCTGTCAATCACAACCCAAATAACATCACAACCTCGGGAGGAACGTGGTAACTTTGTCACGAAGTTCATGGAAATGTGATCCCATTTCCATTCAGGAATGGACAAAATCTGTAATAAATCTCTTGGTTTCTTTCTTTCCGCTTTTACCTATTGGCAATTCAGACACTTAGATACAAATTAAGCAATATCAGCTTTCATTTGTTTCCACAAGAACTGTCTTTTCAAATCATTATACATTTTTCTGCCACCAGGATGAATACTGAATCGACTACTGTGTGCTTCTGACAATATCTGTTGTTTTAAATCTGAAAAATCTGGCACAACAAGACGATTACTCACATATAAAACACTGTCACGAACCTGATACTTGGATTGATGCCCTGCTCTGACCATCGCAATCGAGTTTTGAACGTTCTGATAAACTTTCTGAGCTGCTTTAATTCTCAGAATCAGCTCTGGTTCAACTTGAATGGCATATAATCTCAATGGTTTACAATCTGTCTCAAATACTAATCCAGAAAGACAACAATCTTCAATCAAATTTGAAACACCAATCATCGATAAGAAAAAGAATATACCTTTCAACTCAGTGCATCAGCTGCTGTATTAGACTTTCTCGGATAGTACTTGATTTCACAATCAAAGTTTTTCAATAAATCAAGCCATCTTCGTTGGTTGCCTCATATTCAGTTCTGACTGTGAAAACAGATATTTCAAGCTTTTATGATCAGAATAAATCTCAAACTTCTCACCATATAGGTAATGTCGCCATATCTTCAACACAAAAACAATGGCCGCCAATTCAAGATCATGAATTGGGTAGCGAGTTTCATGTGGCTTCAGCTGTCTCGAGGCATACGCAATCACATGTCCCCGCTGGATCAAAACACAACCCAATCCTTTGTGAGAAGCATCGCAATAAACAACAAAATCACCAGTACCTGACGGAATAGTCAACACCGGAGCATTGGTCAATTTCCTTTTCAACTCTAAGAAACTGGTCTCACACTCTTGTGACCAAACAAATGGAGCATTCTTCTGAGTCAGCTGCGTAATCGGTTTAGCAATACTAGAAAAATATTTGATAAATCATCGATAATAGCCTGCTAAACCCGTAAAGCTGCGTATCTCTGGCACTGATTTCGGTCTCGGCCAACTGATCACGGCCTCAAATTTTCTAGGATCAACAGAAATTCCGTCTCCCGATATGATGTGACCCAGAAATACAACCTGTCTCAACCAAAATTCACATTTCGACAGTTTGACATATAATTTCTCAGCTCTCAAAGTTCTCAACACAATCCTCAAATGTTCAGCATGATCAATCATATTCTTTGAATAAATCAAAATATCATCAATGAAAATAATCACAAAATCATCGAGATACTTCTGAAACACACGGTTCATCAGACCCACAAACACAGCTTGAGAATTCGTCAAACCAAACGGCATGACTATAAACTCATAATGGCCATACTTGGTTCTGAACGCTGTCTTTTATATATCAGAATCTCTGACTCTCAGCTGATGATATCCAGATCTCAGATCGATCTTGGAATAAACAGAAGAACCCTGCAACTGATCAAATAAATCATCTATACGAGGCAAGGGATATTGTTCTTTACCGTAGCCTTGTTCAGTTGCCGGTAGTCAATGAAGAGTCTCATTGAACAGTCCTTCTTTTTGACAAACAATACTGGAGCACCCCAAGGAGAAACACTCGGTCTGATGTATCCCTTGGCCAGTAAATCTTCTAACTGCTCTTTCAACTCTTTGAATTCTATCGGTGCCATTCTATACGGAGCTCTAGAAATAGGAACTGTACCTGGTACCAATTCAATGCTGAAGTCTATCTCTCTGACTGGAGGCAATCCCGGAATCTCATTTGGGAAGACATCAGCAAATTCACATACTACTGGCAAGTCTGCCAATGATGGACTCGACTTCAGTACATCTACTGAATAGACAAGGAATCCCTCTTGCTCCTTTCTGTAATAATCGAGTCATAGACATAACAGATATCAAAGGAATTCTAGATCTAGAACCCTTACCGTAAAATTTTCATTCTTCATCCATCTTAGGTCTGAATCTCACAATCTTATGGAAACTATCAACGGTTGCTCTGTACTTGGTCAGCATATCGATACCAATAATGCAGTCAAAATCAGACAACCCAAGTACGATACAATCTAACTCAATCTCATTCCTGTCATACTGTAGCATACAATGTTTAACCGAAATCACGGATATCAAACCTTTCCCCAATGGAGAATAAACAGATACTACATCAGATAATGACTCAACAAGAAATGCATGAATCAATGCAAATCGCTCAGATATAAATGTATGTGATGTACCCGTATCATTCAATACGTAAGGATGATAACCACATAAAGAACAGTTACTTGTAACAACATCATTTGGTGCTTCCTGGGCCTGTTATTCAGTCAAAGCAAATACTCTGGCCTACTGTCTAGGAGGCTGGCTAACTGTCTGGCCTTGTCTGCGACTGGGCTGGTGCTGGCTGGAACATGTGAACAGCAAATGATCTTCTATCAGGTTGAGCCACTGATCCAGATGAATATGCTCCCTGGGATCTTTGGGAACCTCACTATGGAGATACTCTTGCAAAGTGTTCCTGCTGTCTGCAGATATAGAAACTACCCAACACTCCTTGGCATTGCTCGGTCGGATGTCTTCTACCACAAGTTCTGCAATAGGCCCTTGTATAACTCTGTCTGGAACCACTGGAGCTAGAATAACTGCTGCCAGACTTCTTAAACTATTTTCCTCTAGCTTTCAACTGATCTTTCTTTACACCACTACTACTGCTGCTCTCAAATCTGGGAGGGGGTTGGTGGAATTGAGTCGAGGGTTGTTGTTGTGGTCTCAGTGCTGGGGAAACATACGAAGCTCCTTTCTGTCTCATTAGACCCGCTTATGCTCCTTTGGCTCTATTCAGGGCATCAAAAAAATTATTAGGTCTTCCGGTGTTCACGAAGGTAAAAATCTCGGGATTCAACCCATTGATGAACTGATCAGCAACAGCTTCATCATTTTCAGCCACATGTGGAGAAAATCGCAGCAAGGTACAGAACTTGGCCACGTACTCTTCAATGTTCAACTGACCTTGTCTCAAATTATCAAACTCCGTACCCTTGTCCTTTCTGTACGACACTGGGAAAAATCTTTGGTAAAATTCAGTCTTAAAGATATTCCAGGTAATAGTCGTACCTCGATGCTCCAACGCTCTCTTTGTCGTGATCCACCAATTTTTCGCAACATCATGCAATTGGTGCCTAATCAATCTGACTCAGCGCTCATCTGTGTAATCCAACGAATCAAACAGAATCTCAATATCATCTAACCAACTCTCACAATCAACATAAGTCTCTGTTCCTTTCAGGGTTGGCAGTTTGAACGACTGAAACATCTTCAGTAGCGTTTCCATTAAGGTTGCTGTCACATCCATCGGATTCATAGAAGTCCTGCCCTGTTCTGGGATTCTTCGAGGAGGCATATCTGATTATCAAAAAGGTTAGTAAACCAATACAACAAACTTGTTTAAGTCCTCCTCCGATCATCTTACTGCTGATCAAAAGTCGGCTTTGATTCATTCTCCACAACACATGTTCCAAATCAAATCAGATATTCAAGTAAACATGAATTTCAAAGCAGTAAAACATTCTAGCAATCAAAAGCAAAGAAGAAAATTCAATCTACCCCGCTCACTAGCTTCTATCTCAATAAAAGGAACCTACAGTTCTGGAACCTACTGCTCTGATACCACCTGGTGTGGGGACCCAGACGCTAATTCATTTCTTAATCATTCTAGGAAATAATTGGATCAATTAAATAAACTTGGGTCTAATTTTTTTTTTTAAAATACAAGTGCGGAACATAATAAAATAAGTTTGATATACATGTCAAAAATAAAAGTACAAGTCTTGTACCATTACATTAAAATCAAATTAGGGTTCAACTACTGAACATCAAGTGCTGAAACCTATTCTATTTCTGGGTTCGAATCTTCACGCTAAACTGTAATCTCTCATCCACTTCTTGACCCTGATCCTGTCCCACCTATTTTCATGCACACAAACAAACACAACAACAGCCGGATCACTCAGGTGAGAATAATATTCCCAGTATAAACAACGTATACATGCAATCATATAAAAACATGTATAAAAGCATATAACAATCATCAATAACAGGTATCAATCTGAAACATGAAATGATATAAAACTATAACTCAAACTCATATATCTGACTCGACTCTGATCTAGTCTAGTCTAGGGATCCCGATTCCCGAACGTTGGCATATCATATCGAATCTCTGAAATAGAAGCCGATCTAATCCTAAGCAACATCGATATAACCAAACATCCATTGTCTAGGCACCTCTGCCCAAGACTTGGCACCTCTGCCAATGACTCGTTCTCGTAATTTGTCTTCTATTCTCTGCTTTTCTATAAGTCAATAGAATAGACATATACATTCTAATAATACAAAGGTATTAAAAATATAACAAACAAGTATGTGGTTTAGGGAAACTCAAGTTAAATCTAACTCGAGTCGATCTCTCGGTTAACATTGATTTATACCTTTCTTTCGTTGGGTTTCGGCTCTGTACTATCTTTGAAATCTTCAATATCAATCTGGAATGACAAATTCGAGGAATACAATATCAAGATATACCCCAATCAATACCAGATATAATCAAAACTCAATCTAATTTTATTTTGACGGCATAACATCACAATCTTGAAATACCGGTAATACAAAATCATTATATATTAATCCACAACTCATAACCATTCTCGACAACACCATTCTGATACGAAATCTGTATAATCTCAATCAAGTAAATTCTGAAAAATCAAAACAATTTCATAGGGTATCTGTTCTTCAATCATTATACGATGTCGAATATCGCGAGAACACATAATTTATATCAAATCATAATTCCTCCAACATACAATTTTCAAGCCATGCTAGAACATAATAAAGCTTACGTTCTTGTGTAGCTCTTGACGAGAGGAGTACAAAACTGTGTTTGGATTCAAATTCTGATAACCAGATGTTGTCTAAACAATTTTTTAAGCCAATATGAATTTTGAGGAAATTTTCTATGGAGCTCTCGGGTTTCTGCTGAAAGTCTAAAATGGAAAATGAAGATATATATCCCAACTTGCATGGGAAACATACGTGTCTTATTCTTCTCATATATAGGGCGGCGCTTGGGCGGTCAAGAATTACCGCTCGGGCGCGGAATGTTCTGTCCTTGCACTAAACATGTTCTACACTGGCACTCGGGCGGTCATTTTATACCGCTCGGGCGCCAGACGTTCTGTCCGAGTAGTAAATTTGTCGTGCTTTGGCGCTCGGGCGGTCTTTTTCTACCGCTCGGGTGCCAAACGTTCTGTACAAAATTTGGTCTTGTAATGCACCGGTGCCCGGCTTCTCTCCTCATGTCTTATTTTAGCTCCTGAAATCTCAATTCTGTCAATTAATTAATGTCTGATTTCAGTGATAAAATCTCGGGCATTACATTGCCCTTCTTCCCGAATCTCATCACACCCTTTATCGGTGCGATTTTCGCGAATTCGTGATCTCCTACTGCAAACTTGAGATCCCTGTGCCGCTGATCTGCATAACCCTTCTGTCTGCATCAACTGTCTGGATGCATAGTCTATAACTCTGTCATGCTGCATCAGAACTGTGACCAAACCAAGATTCAAAGCATTTGTGTAACTCATAAACTCTCCTTGCCCTGATGGCATGGCTAGAACTGGTGCTGAAGTCAATGCCTTCCTCAGCCTATCGAAACTCTCTTAAAACTCTGGTCCCCAAATAAACTTAGCATTCTTCTTTGTCAAGGCGGTCATAGGCACCACAATAGAAGAGAACACCTGAATGAATTGCCGGTCGTACCCAGCAAATCTCAAGAAACTATGGATATCTGTCACAATCTTATGCACTGGCAAATCTCGGACTGCCTCAACCTTGCTGGGATCGACCTCCACTCCGTCTCGGGATTCAATGTGGCCCAAGAATGCCACCCTATCTATCTTGAACTCGCACTTACTGAACTTGGCATACGACATTCTGTCATGTAAAGTCTACAGTACTATCCTCAGGTGCTGGGTGTGCTCCTCTCAGCTCTTCAAATAGATTTGGATGTCATCTATGAAAAAGATTTTGAACTGATCCAAATACGGTTGGAACACGCGATTCATGAGATCCATGAAGATTGCTGGCGCATTCTTCAATCCGAAAGGCATCACCATAAACTCATAGTGCCCATAACGCGTCCTGAAGGTCGTCTTATGAACATCAGACTCCTCACCTTCAGCTGGTGGTATCCTGATCGGAGATCTATCTTCAAGAATATTGATGCTCCCTGAAGCTGATCAAATAAATCCTCGATCCTGGGTAGTGGATACTTGTTCTTGACCGTGACCCTGTTCAGTTCTATGTAATCAATGCAGAGACGCATGCTGCCATCTTTCTTCTTAACAAACAGTACTGGTGTGCCCCATGGAGAAAAACTAGGGCGAATGAAACCATTATCTATTAACTCCTGTATCTGATCATTCAGTTCCTTAATCTCTGCAGGGGCTAGACGATAGGGTGCCTTAGAAATCTGCACCATACCTGGCATAAGCTCGATAGAAAATTCCACCTCTCTGTCTAGTGGAATGACTGAAACATCATCTGGGAAAGCACTGGGGAAGTCCATGACCACTTCGACCTCCTCTAGCCTCTGACTGACTGGCTCGGTCACTGACCTGATACTGGCCAAAAATGCATGAAAACCTCTCCTGATGAGCTTCCTCGCACAGACGCAAGAAATGATGTGAGGCATCTGCTGATGTCTAGCTGCCTCAAATATAAACGGCTTACTGCTGGGTGGTCGGACAGATACTGACCTTCATCGAAATTCTATGATAGCTCCATTCATAGAAAGCCAGTCCATACACAGAATCATGTCAAACTTCGGCAACTGTCGCTCAATCAAATCTGCCTGTACCGCATTTCTCTGTAACCGAAGCTCCAATTTCTTCACTACCTGTGAGATAAACATATGATCTTCGGACAGAATCGTAAGTCTGAATCCCAAATCCATAGCCTCTGGTATGATTCCTAGTCGCTTGACAAAAGATTCGGATACAAACGGATTTCTATCTCCGGAATCTAGCAATGCATATGCGGCTACACCTGAAATATATATCCTTCTTGGGACAAAAGATACCATCAAATCTAATCGCGTTGAAACTTAAGAAATTTTCTACCAGCAGTTATCCCTAAATCCTTGAAATATTACTGATTTACTCCTAGCACCCACGCAAAAATCTAGAATTTTTACCTAAAAATTTTGGAAATTGCAATTTGGCCCTTAATGTTTCGAATTCTATACACTTTGGCCCTAAAATTTTTGAAAACTGCATTTTTGTCCCACAAAATTTTTGAATTTAGCCCATTTAAACCTTAAAATTCTCGAAAATTAAGAATTTGATCCCAAAAGTTCGAAAGCAGCCCTTAAAATTTCGGTTATTGCAATATGGTCCTTAAAACCCTAAATCAATTCAATTCAATCCTTAAGTTCAACTATTTAGAACATGCAACCTAATTTATTTTAGGTTCTCGATCCCAAAATAATTCCCACAACAATTATATAACTCATACAATCAAGGCGGTAAATTAAAATTCTTAAGCATAAAGGTTACCAGCGATCAGCGTAGAGTCTGGCTCCGCCTCAGCCTCCTCCGCATGCAT
Source organism: Primulina eburnea (assembly GCF_022965805.1). Classification (NCBI taxonomy): domain Eukaryota; kingdom Viridiplantae; phylum Streptophyta; class Magnoliopsida; order Lamiales; family Gesneriaceae; genus Primulina; species Primulina eburnea. Next base: position 22,658,554 of record NC_133108.1, on the reverse strand, counting down.
CACATACGCCCTGCCAGTAGTGGGGCCTTTGTTCTTAGGGCAGTATGCAGCCATGTGTCCCGTTTCTTTGCATACGAAGCATCTGAAGGTGCCCCACATGCATTTGTTGTAGTGTAACTTGTTGCATTGCTTGAACGGCTGACCCTTCTCCAACTTAGTAGCCCCTGGTGCCTGTGGCGATCGGTGCTGTCTGGGCTTCTTGAACTATCCCTGGGGCTTCTGCTGCCCCTGATGCCTCGGTGGCCCTATGAACTGCTTCTTCTGTGGCTGTAAGCTAGAATGGGCCTGATGCCTCTTCCGCTACATCTCTATATCAATGTCCCTCAGGGCCTGATCCGCCTGAAAAACACAAGCGGTGGCCTTATCGTATCCCGTCGGTCTCATCAGCATAACGTCTCGGATCAAAATGGATCTCAGACCATCCATGAAATGCCTCAGCTTCTGAGCGACATCTCTCACAGTAAGGGGCAAAGAGTGATAGCCCTATTGAACTTCCTAATAAATTCGGCCACAGTCGAGTCCCCTTGTCGGAGACTCATGAACTCCCTCTTCAAGCGGTCCCTGACATCCGCTGGAAAATATTTATTGTAGAAGATCTCCTTGAATTGAATCCAAGTCAGTGTAGTCAAGTCCACCCCATGTGCATCTCCCTCCCAACAAAGGGATGCGTCATCTCTCAACATATATGTGGCGTACCTGAATCAGTCGCCATGCCTCATCTCCAATTACTGAAAATGTAGCTCCAAAGATCGAATCCAACCCTCCGCGACAAAAGGGTTAGTGGTACCCCCGAACTGCTTTGGGTTGAGCCGTTTGAACTGCTCATATATATCTGTCTGGTGTCGGGGATCCTGCTCTGCCTGCTCCATAAGTCTAGCAATACCCTCTAGGACTCGGGTGGCTGCATCTCCTGGTGGTGGGGGTGGTGGTGGGATGTCTCTATCGCCTCCAGTAGTATCATCATGTCAGTCAGTGCTAAGGCGTGTCTGGGAGGCATGCTATTTGAATACAGTCCAAATTCTATACGTAACTCATGCAATCTAATATAGTTTTCAAAACATTTAATACTTAAATAATGAAAGCAGCTAAACATATATTGTAAATCGTTTCTAACATATATCATGTAATCATGCAGGTGATAGAATTAAAATATTTAAACTTATAGACTTAAGGCTTGAAGACTGAGCTGCAGAAGCTAGCGGTGGCACAACCCTATACAGGACCGTTGCTCTGATACCACCTGAAACGACTGCTACTAGAATTTTTTTTGTAAGCTAATTATCAAAAATATATTTAAAAGCATGCATGAAATATCAACTGTAAATCAAACATTTTAAAATGAGAGGGTTCCAACATAGGTAAAAATACTACGATTAAAAAATATGTCAAGTAATCAAACTCTAGCTAGTTGTAAAAAATAAATCAAGAAAAAACCATGCAAAAATACTCACAAACATCACCAGGTAAAACAAATGCGTATAAAATACTCATGTCCACTCCTAACTAAATGTACGGAAAGTACAGTCCTCGAGTTTGCATTCGCACATCCAACTCCGCCTACTCAGTCTTTGGCACCTCCATTCTCCTGATCAATATGCTCACCTGAATCATTCACACCTAGTGAGTCTAAAGACTCAACACACCTGTAACGTCATAACAAATACATATACATAGCATGCAACTGTGAAAAGTACCGTAATAAAATATGTAACATGATCTTAAAAAGATGTAAGCATAATCATGACCGTCAAAGCATAAACATTTTCATAACATATATCATCATATCAACATATACGTGTTCGTTTTCTTATTTTGAATTCCGTTCATTAGTTATGACTTCCGTATCATCGTATTAGGCGATGGATCCATCTACGTATAACCACGGTACCCGACGGTGGGGACATCAGCGACAGTATTAGCCATCCACTGAGCCTTGGCCTTACATGTCATCATATTATCGTATCATCATAATAGTCACAATCAACTCACATCCTTCAAAACATGTAATCATATTTATCACTTAATGAAATCATGAATATACGTAAATTTTCCTTAAAATCAAGCGTGCATCATATATTTTTCATATTTACATAAAAGTCATGTTCATGATAAGTAAACATTTAAAACATGTCAATTCGTGTTAAGGGCACTGCCAGAACTAAAAACTCGACATGTGTGCAAAATGAACATTTTGCCTGGACCTCTAAATTTTGACCCGAATCCAACCAACTCCTCAAAACACCTCAAAACATATTTAGAAGCAATTCTTAGACGTAAACTCGAGCCCGTTTCAAAACTTATATGATTCATGTTAAACTTGGACCGAGATCCCGGTTTTAACCCGAATCAACCCAAAACTTAACCAAAATTTTCCCAACTCAAACCGTGACTTGAACCTACACTACCAGCCCCTAAACCACTCGTTTCAAACCCTTAGGACCTACGAACCAAGCCTGAAAGCTGCTAAAAATATCCAGGGCGTTACAAACTACAAACCCTAATGCATTAAACCTTCAAACTTTCGATTCTAGGCCCTACCAACCCGAAACAGCCTTGAACCAACCCTTCCTAGCCCACCTTTGGATCCTCTTTTAGTGACCTGACCCCAGCTCACATCCCCATGTACGTTGGAAGATGCAAACATCCGCTAGCCACCAATCGCCCCAACCGAGAAAAATCTCTACACCCCACACTTGATCGGCCTCCTCACTAAGTCTATCCATGTTTGATCCATCCTAGGCCATAGCTCAGACACACTAGGGTCTCGTCCAAGTCTATGGACGACCCTTGCACAAGCGGCGCACCACAAACCTTTGATCTGGTCATATAGCCGCTAGGTTTCTTTACACAAACTGATCGACCCTCACCTAAACCGACTAAGCCTCGACTCTAGCACTTCCTCCTCATCATCCACGACATTATCAGCTCCATAACATCCCAAGTTGGTAGCCCCTTTACACAAGGAAAACAAAAAATGGGAGTTTGTACCAAAGGGTATGCATATAACATGTCAAACATTGCAAAAATGATACCACATGATAATTCAAAGAATTTCTCATGAAAATACATATATAACAACATCTAAATGGTTTAAATGATGAAAAAAAGAGATACATGGCGTGCTTCTGCGTTAAAACAATTGAAAACTTAGATATCTACGGGTAGGTCGAGCACCATAGAGGCGGGGGATGATTTTCTTTGAAAACTCTTGAAGAATTCAAAGTGGCTGCTAGTTCTTTCCATGAGGATGCTGCTGAATGAGGGGGAGGGGTGGCCGAGTGTTTAGATTTAGGTTTAGGGTTAGGGTTGATAGGTTTTCAAAATAAAGGATTAGTGTATAATGGGCCCTAATTAAAATGGCCCTAATTAAAATAATGAGTCACAAAGGGTTTTAGGCCCATTATGAAATTAAAAAAACCCGTCAAGCCCAATAACAATCCCAAAATATATTTCATTTTGGTACGTTTTTGAAAATATTGTCCGAACTCTCAAAAAGTCTTCTGAATCGTTAAAATTTGCGTACTTGTAAAAATATAACCCGGCGAGTAAAAATACCCAACCAAGTCCAATTTATGAAAATATCACCTAAATATACCATATATTAAATAATTAAAAAGAAATATTTAACTAAAATATTTTTTCCATTTATCTCTGGCCTCCGCTCCTCGTTCGAGCGCAAAATGAAATTTAAGGCCCTAATGCATGAAATCTTGACAAACAATTAAATAAACACATATCCATGCAATAGTCATGCATTAAATGAATAATAATCATTAAATACATATTTTAAATAAAAAACCTAGATGGCATGAAGTGAGGTTACGTAGTTCGAATTTCCTGGACCTTACATTAGGACTCGCCTGAAAAATCAGCTTATCATCCAGATCATCAATCTAATCATCCTCTTAAGAATCATACTCATCATCATATTCGATAGATCATGTCAAAAATTTGGCGGAGGCGAAATGGCTCGTCGGAGACGATGGATGCAGGAAAAAAATGTGCAAGCAAACAGGTAAAGTCATGCACATAGTCCATGTGCTCGCGAGTAATCCGCCACTGTCTCCTCATCATGCGCTCTGAATCATAGAGAAGCTTGTGCACGGGTTGTGGCCTCCTAGTACCTGTCCGTGGTACCTGTGGTGCCTGTGGGATAGGCTGCAGCTGTGCTCCACTCCCAGGAGCTTCACCTCGACCACTAGCGCTCTATCGTCATCTCTTATCTCTCAGAGGGCCCCAACAAGTAAAATATCTCCTTTTGTCAACAACACATGCTCACTGTCATTCCATGTGACACCCGCTACATGATAGAGGTCCGCAATGGTCGAAGAATGGGGCATACTAACAGTGGAATTGCCTCGGGCAGCTTTCAAGATTGAATACATAATCACATGGCCTGCATCAACAGTCTTGCCGGTTATGATACAATATACCAAAACTGCGTTACTATTAGTTAAATCCGACACATGCCCATATGAAATCAACCTTGAGGCTACAAAATGGTACCAATTATATGCCTCCGTCTTGATAGACGTAGCAGGGAATGTTAATGGGGCTCGTTGATTGTTGAACTTCCAAACTATGTCTGGCTCACAAAGTGTAGCAGTAATCGTTTCATATGGGTACGCCTCTTGCATGAACGTCATGCAACCGGTTTATGAGCAGGAATTCATCAAATACTTAATGGGCAAAAATCAAGCAACTCTATCACATCAATTTAAAGCATGAAATTCGAGATTCACAAAACTTAACACAATCATCTTTTTATAGAGGACCGAAATTTGCTGCAATTCGCTTGGGATAAACTAGTTGGAGAACTCTCATGAAACCCTTAAGTCAAAGGAAGCTTGGCATTCGAGATATGAAGATGAACTAGGCTCGAGAACGATTTGTGTTGAGTATTATAGTGTTTCACAGAGTAGATATGTTGAGGGGGATCAATTCTGTTGACAGTGGAGGACGGAGAGCCGCGACGCTTGCTTTGTGTTACGGGAGAATGAGTTTTTGGGTCCCTATTTTTTTCTTATAAACCGATGTATCACCTAAATAGGGTGCCTAGGCTCTTAGTCCTTCGCATAAAGTAGCGTTGCAGGTTTAATAGAGTGGCGCTTAGGCACTGGTACTTCTGAAGTTATGAAAACTTGAGCTCCTTCCACACATCTTTTCAACCTTGACCCTTGCTGCTGTTCTTGACGCTCCAAAGTGGCCACCATATGGCGAAAAATGGCATTGTTCAAGAATAACTCCCGATTTGTCCTCCGCTACGCATTTTCTAATCATCTGGTCAGCACATCTGTTGAAAACATAGGGATCATTCCATAGGTAAAACTTTGCATCATGAAAGAATTTCTTCTTTTGATGATAAGTCAAATCTGGTGGTAGTTCTCTTGCAGCAAGGAAATTAGCTATGTCTGCAAACCAAGAGCGTGCAGTAGTCACCTTAAAAATTTGTTTGTTTGGGAATGACTCATTGATAGCACCTCTTTTTGTTCTTTCTTCTAGCTCCAAACGTGACAAATGATCTACCACTTGATTCTCAAAACCTTTCTTAGCCTTGATTTCAAAGTCAAATTCCTGGAGTAGTAATATCCATCATACCAATCTTGTCTTTGCATCCTTCTTGGCAAACAGGTAAAAAATAGCTGCATGGTCAGTGAAAACAATTAACTTGGTGCCGATAAGATATGTTCTAAATTTTTCGAACATAAACATCGCTGCTAACATCTCATACAGGGCCGAATTCAAAGTATGACTGACATAATAAATGGCCCGAACATCTTCTCTCTCCTTTGACCTAACAATGCTTCAACAGCGTAATCACTAACATCACACATAAGCTCGACAGGATCTTTCTAGTCTAGCACAACCATAATTGGTGCTGAAACAAATTCCCCCTTGATTTTGTTAAATTCCTACAATCAATCATCGTCAAATATGAATGTGGAATCCTTCTCTAACAAATTACACAAAAGGCCTAGTAATTTTAGAAAAGTACTTAATATAACAACAAAAGAACCTGGCATGTCCCAAAAAACTTCTGATGGCCTTCATATTATTTGGCGGTGGTAGGTTTTCAATCGCCACTATCTTGGCTCTACCCACTTCCATTCTTTTTGCTGAAATCTTGTGCCCAAGAACAATGCCTTATTGCATCATGAAGTGGCATTTTTCCTAGTTCAGCACTAAATTGTTCGCTTGACACCTTTGCAAAGCAAGGGCAAAATTATGTAGACAATGATCAAAGGAAGAATCAAATACCGATATATCATCCATGAAAACCTCCATGATATCCTTCACCACCATATCAGGAAAATGTCCATCATAGACCTCAGAAACATAGAAAGTGCATTGCAAATTCAAAATGGCATTCGCTTGAAAGCAAATGTACCGTAGAGGCAAGTGAAGGTAGTCTTTTCTTGATCTTCTGGTACTATAGAAATTTTTTGTAACCTGAATAACCATCTAGAAAACAATAATAATGATAACCACCTAGCCTATCCAACATTTCATCAATAAATGAAAGGGTAAAGTGATCTTTCCTAGTTGCATAATTCAGTTTTCTATAGTCAACACACACCCACCACTAGGTCATTGGGCGAGTCAATATCAACTCATTCCCCTAATTCCTTATCATAGTCATACCTCGTTTTTTAGGCACTACCTGAACTGGTGAAATCCAAAGACTGTCAGATATCACATAAATAACACCAGCATTCTGAAAGGGGATCGGTTACGGTTACCGAAAGCGCAACGGAAGTTTAAAAATCGAATTTTTTCATGAATATTTTCGGCCACCTTGATTTAATGTGTAGCAAATACAATAAAAAAAATATGACATTCATAGTGTGTTTAGAAATTACCTATCAATCTCTTGAGATTGATGATGGCCCCAACTTAGTTGATATACAACTAAGCTCTTGATGGCAAGATAATCTACAAGCTTCACCTTGTTCTTGAATCTTTCCTTCAAAATTAGGCCCACCACCAACTAGCTAGAACCAACCTAATTTTGCACTAGAAAAATTAGAGTATTTTTCATTGAGAAGTGTAGGATTTCCTCAACAATTGAAGAAAGAAAAAAATGAGGGAGAATGAATAGTAATTTCGGCCACTATTCATGCTAGAGAGAAGGAGAGACATTTTTTTGGTTGTGGGAAAAGTTAAAGTAAAAAGGTTGCATGCCATGCCTAGATAATAGAAAAATTTGTCTCCCAACCTTTCACCTCCCTTGCATGCCTTTCTATTTGGGTTTGTAACAATTACAAAGCCCATGGACTTTTATTTAAATGTCACAAACACATTTGAGACCATTTAACCATTGCTTGATTTTACTCAAGCCCACTAGTCTAATAATTATTTTTAATTGGGCTCTACAAGACCTAATATTGTTTAATTAATTCAACACTTGAATTAATTTAATTATTTGTACTCTACTAGGCCCACTAGTGTTTAATTAGTTCAACACTTGAATTAATTTAATTTAGTCCATAATAATGTTTATGAAAATCACAATTTTCAAATACATTATTTGTTTGGCCAACTTTTAATTTAGGAACACTTCCATAAATTAAAATTTACATTTATCTCATAGAAGTCATACTTCTATTTTTGCTTTACGCTTATAAACTCATTTATAAGCCGTTCAACACATTGAACTAATTTCTCCTTTATAGAAGTCATACTTCTAATTTTCCTTACGCTTATAAACTCCTTTATAAGCCGTTCAACACATTGAACTATTTCTCTTCTCAACGAGATCTAGAAAGCTAGTACTTGTGTGGCCCTCAATGGTTCATTGATACAACTAGCCGTGGGTTCACATCTCCATGTGATTCGGACTAAACATGTCCTTATATGAGCATACCCCAATTGCTCCATTCTTACTTATCAACTCCTTGATAACAAGAATGTCAGAACTCAAGTCTGATAGTACCCAACCAACCATGTTAAACGCCTAGCAGCATCGCTTACATGATTCCCTAAGTATCAAATGATAGTTCTTGAAAGAACCATTCAATTATGGTTAGCGTACAGTACGGTCCCTTCAACTCATATATCCCGACCGATTCGAAAACCATTGGTTTATCGAGAGTTGTCAATGAATCGATACTATGTGTCATGTCGTAGTCGCATCGATGGTGTAATCTATGAAACCCCTTTCATAATTACCACCATACTCTGATCAGATATTTCAACCTACATACACATGATAACACATAGGATATCCATACCCGAAGGTAAGCGGTGAATCGCCGACTACAATGTATCGACTCCTATATGTTTCGACAAAACACCCAACCTTGCCACCTGATGACCCCTTGAGAGTCGGTAAACAAGTCAAAGTGTAATGCTAGCACATAGAGTCTCAATGGTGTCCCGGGTCATAAGGACTAATGGTGTACAACCATAAACCAGGACGTTTCCACTCGATAAGTGAGAACCACTTGGAAAGTCCTTTTATGGAGGGTTGTTCATTGCACTCTACCAGGAGCACCTATCTGCATGCTCGGACATCACAATGTCCCCTACCAATGAAACATGGTACTCACATCGCAGATACTAGTCTCGAAATCTAGCGGCCTATATCCTTCTTAGCGGCGGCTGAATCGACTAGGAACTGTTTAGAATATACAGTATTCTAAATATGAGTTTCATGATACTCATCATATGAGCATCTCATATTCTTTCTACTATTTGTATATTCAAGGGTTTTATCTATGCAACTAGCATGGGTATACAGATAAAGATTTGCCAAACAATAATTTCAAATATTATTAAAATAAATATTGCTTATACATAGAGTTTCATTGTGAACACTCGGCCAACACTTGGCTCGACGGGCACCTACTCTAACAATCTCCTACTTGCACTAGAGCCAACTACCCATATGCTTCAAACCAATTGATTCGCGATGCATCTCGAATAATGGTCCAGGTAAAGGCTTAGCTAGTGGATCAGCAACATTATCTACGGAGCCGACTATGTCAAAAGACACTTCTTCCTCATTCCACAATCTCTCGGAGGATGTGGTACTTTCTCAATACATGTTTGGACTTCTGATGAGACCTTGGCTCCTTTGCATGAGCTAAAACTCCCGTGTTTTCACACAACACAGGGAGAGGAGCAAATTCATTAGGAATGACGTCCAACTCTTAGACGAAATTCCTTATCCAATCAGCCTCCCTTGCTGCATCTGATGCAGCAATGTATTCGGCCTCTAAGCTGGAATCCGCAGTATTGTCTTGGTTGGAACTCCTCCAAGAGACAGCAGCACCATTGAGCATGAATACAAACCCAGAGGTTGACTTCGAGTCATCGATATCGCTTTGGAAGCTAGAGTCGGTATAGCCTTCCAATTTCAGTTCTCCACCCAATAGACCAAGAACAATTTATTGGTCCTTCTCAACTACTTGAGGATGTCTTTCACAGCTTTCCAGTGTGGAAGACCAGGGTTCGATTGATATCTACTCACTACACTTAGTGCGAAAGCCACGTCAGGACGTGTAGATATCATCCCATACATGATGTTACCAATCGTAGATGCATAAGTAATGCTTGTCATCGCCGCTATCTCTGCATTAGTCTTGGGAGACAGACTTGGATAGGGACACGCCATGACACATTGGTATATGTCCTCTCTTGGACTCATCCATCGAGAACCGCTTCACGATGGTATCAATGTATGTGGACTGGGTGAGACCAAGCAATCTTCTTGATCTATCTCTATAGATCTGTATTCCCAATACAAAAGATGCTTCACCCAAGTCCTGTATCGAGAACTTTCTTGCTAACCATATTTTAGTTGATTGCAACATTCCTACATCATTCCAAATGATTAGAATATCATCAACATAAAACACCAGGAATGTCACAACATTCCCACTGACCTTCTTATACACACAGGGTTCCTCAGGATTCTTATCAAAACCAAACTCTTTGATTGTACTATCGAATCTGAGGTTCCAACTCCTAGATGTCTGCTTTAGACCATAAATAGATCTTTGAATTTTGCATACCATATGCTCACTCCCGATAGATGTAAACCCTTCGGGTTGAAACATGTAAATCTCTTCCTTAATATCCCCATTAAGAAAGGCTGTCTTAACATTCATCTGTCATATCTCATTGTCATACCATGCAGCTATGGCTAGCAAAATCCTTATGGACTTGAACATTGCAACTGGAGAAAAGGTTTCCTCAAAGTCAACTCCTTGTCTTTGAGTATATCCTTTTGCCACCAATCGCGCCTTGAAGGTCAATACCTTCCCATCCGCCCCAAGTTTCCTCTTGTAAATACATTTACACCCTATGGGAACAATTCCCTCAGGTGGATCCACGAGATTCCACACTTGGTTCGAATGCATGGAATTCATCTCAGATTCCATCGCTTCAAGCCACTTGGATGAATCGGCATCAGATAATGCTTCCTTTAAGGTCCTTGGATCACATCCATGGTTAGGCTCATTATGGCCCTCTTCAAGAAACAGACCATACCTCATAGGTGGTCTCGAGACTCTCTCGGATCTTCTAGGAGCTTTTATCTCCTCTCTTGGCTCTTCGGGTGTGGGTTCTACAATTGTGAGTGTCTCTCGAACCTCTTCGAGTTCTATCATCTCGTCTTTTCTATACAATAGAAATTTCTTTTCCAAAAAGGTTGCATTCCTAGAAACAAACACCTTTGTTTCTTGGGCATGATAGAAATGATATCCAACTGAATTCCTTGGATATCCCACAAAGTAACATAAAATGGATCGATGATCCAATTTATCTCCCACTACCTGTTTTGCATAAGCAGGGCACCCTCATATTCTAAGACAAGAATATTTGGGAGGCTTACCCATCCATATCTCATATGGTGTCTGCCTTTAAATGGACATTTAGTGGAATATCTACTGCGTTTTGCTCCTCATGTAATTGGGAATGATGAAGCTGTAGTGGATCAGTTCATCAGAGGATTGAACTCGGAGATAGTTGCATTGATGAATATCCAGCGACCTCACCATTTTGCTGATGCCTTGAGTAGAGCGAAGAGAGCGGAGGCGAGTCTAATTAGACAACTAACAAGGGTGTATGCGATACAACCCCAGACACAGCAATCCCCTCTCCGATTTGATTGCGGCAGCACGAGTGGAAAGCAAGATTTGTTGAAAGCTCGAAAGAAGCCATTCAAGAAGTTAGGGAGTGGTTCATCTAGCTCTAGTGGTTCTAGCCCGAGTTATACTGGAGTGTATTGCAGAACTTGCGGAGAAAGACATTCCACGGAGCAATGCCAGGGAGTGACTGGTAGTTGTCGTATCTGCCGACAGCCGGGACACTTTGCTAGAGTTTGTCCCCAGAGAGGTTCCCGAAGATTTCAGGCAGCAGAATCATCAGGTGGCAGTGACCGAGGAACAGACCCAAGAGGCACTTGATGATATAGTGGCAGGTACTGTTCTTTTATTATTATGTTGCATATGTATTGATATATACTAATGCATTCCCTACGATTATTTTTGAATGAGTTGCATTGATATATGCTCTACCTGTTGGGTCTGTATTTACTGTAGTATTGATGTCTTTACCTTTTGGGAAAGAAAGATTGATATCAGAAATTTCTGTGACATATTGTATACTACAGTAAGATAAGAATGAGATCGAATTAGATTATGATGTACTTGTGTTTCTGATTTGACCGCATTATTGTTTTTAATATGCTGAACAAGTACAGAACTATTGTAGATTCCTTCCAGAAAAATATAAAATTCAGACCAGATAGGAATGATGAGTGTCCACGGTAAGGATTCTAGATCTAGAATTCCTTTGATATCTATGTTGTTTATGACTTGATTGATACAGAAAGGAACAGATGGTATCCTTATGTATACAGTAGACGTACTGAAATCGAGCCTAGCATTGGCAGATTTGCCAGTAAAGATTTCAGATTTGCCTTGTATCAGAAAGATAAATTTCAGAATTGAATCGATACCAGGTAATGTATCCTCATGAGTTGACTGATGTTTGTCCAGATAAGATTTCAGATTTGCCTTGTATCAGAAAGATAAATTTCAGAATTGAATCGATACCAGGTAATGTTTGTTGTTTTAGAATTCAGTACAGAAGGATATTGAATGTACAGAATGATACAGAATGAATTAAAAGATCAGTAGAAGAGTACCGACCAGGAGTTACATCTGATTTAGTGTTTCTCTTTGGCATGTTTCAGTACGTTCAGAGATATTCTGATGATTTCATGCTCGTTGTATCTATGAGATTTTGATATATTTGCAGCATCTGATTGATTGAATTGAATATCTGAAGATTGTCTTGAATACTATGAGAACTGTGATTATTGTCTACAGAAATTCTTCAGATATGAATCCTACTTGAAACAGATTGTGTTCAGAGTATGTGATATTTGAAGTTAGTATACTGATTGATTTGGACACAGTTGAGATCACGATCAGTGACTGAGAATGATACCGATATCAGAAAGATCAGAAATGTCATAAATGTCAGAAATTTATTTTTGGTCTGAAATGACAAATTATTGTATAGTTGTTCTGTGTCTGCCTGAGTGTTGTTATATTTCTACAGCCGTATTTGATACAGATTATTGTGAACCGTTGAGATTATATACAGTTCAATCCGAATCAGAGTTGAATTCGAGAATTTCAGTAATTCAGAAATATAATCAGAATGTTCAGAATCTAATTTCGATAATCAGAGCAGAGCATCGATCAGAGTGACAGATATGTGATTTTACTGTATGAGAATGATTATCTTATGATGTCAAATGTTTCAGAATTGTATAACAAAATTTGATATCGATAGTCAGAACCGAATACCAGGTAGGTATTTTTCTTTAATTTACATTATTAACTGATTTGTTTATACCAAATAGTTCGAATCTGATATGACAGATAGTGTCAGAAACGCACAATAGTGGATTCAATTTTTATTTTGGTGACTGAGAATATATAAGATTCGAACAGATAGTTTTGATATAGACAGATTAAATCAGTTATGGCAGAATTTATGCTGAAATGTTGGCAGAATTTGTACTGAAATGTCTGAATCGCCAATAAATGAAGATTGAAAGATAGAAATCAAAAAATTTATTACAGAATTTGTATATTTCTGACTAGACATGGGGAGTATATTTCGATGAAATTCGTAATGAGATTACTGCAATACTTTCCAGATTCTGCTATAATATAATATGATTGTGATTGACAGATTGTTCAATCTATATCTATTAGTTTGTACAAGATGACGTACAAACATGACCAGATGACAAAGATCGATGTCAGAGAAATGGTCAGATTGACTAGAATGTAAAAGTAGATTATATCAGATTGTGAATCTTGATTGAGTTTGTAATTGTGGCAGGACATACCATGAACTCATTCACATATTATCCATAGACTGACAGATAGCCAGAGCGTACTATCCAGATAGTGGAAGATATTTGTGGAGCTGTAGTGATGGATGCTAGCACTAGTTGACAGTGTATATTGTCACTATATGAATTATTGTATATTGATCGCTATCAAACGAGTATTGAGATAGCTACAGATGAGACATTGTACTTTGAGCACTGCAGATTTCCTTTGGTATAAGAATCTCGAAGATACTTGAGATAAGATCTGATACGGTTAGAGATATAACAAAGAAATATGTAGCTAAATTCAGAAGAAAATGAAGATAGCTCAGACCAGACAGACTAAGTATGCCAAAGTCGGACGATGACTGTTGGTATTGGAAGCCGAAGATTGAGTATATCCTTGATTGGGATAAACAGATTTGATAGCAGCTGATGGTAATGATTTGCTATGAGCTGTGGTTGGGTATATACGGATGTTGTATAGCCAGTATTGCGAGATTGACTTTATCAGAGCTATTTTTAGAAATAGAATTTGATATGAGATTGAGATTTCAGAACAGTTTCATTGAGATGAGTTCATGATTTAAACTCTGTATACATTTATTCTGATATATCAGAATTGATTACTTGCGAGTTCGAGGACAAACTCATATCTACGAGGGGGAGAAATGTAAGGCCCGAGATTTAATTACTGAAATCAGACGTGATTAATTGACATGATTGAGGTTATACGAACTTGAATGAAGAAGTCGGGCCATTCAGAGACCAAACTGGGTAAAGCATGTGAATTATTTAAATTTTGTACAGAAATTTTGGCGCCCGAGCGCCAATGCATCACAAGAAGGGATTTGGACAGAACGTCTGGCGCTCGAGCGGTAGTTTTTGACCGCCCGAGCGCCAGGGGATGGTAGGATGAGTAACCAACCGGGCAGAAGGTTCGGCGCCCGGGTGGTAATTCTTGACCGCCCGAGCGCCGCCTGAAAGTGGTGAAAAAGATGACACGTATCTTTACATGCAACGTGTGGATATATATATATGCATACAAACCTTCATTCAGAGATATGAAAAGGGGGAAACGGAGAAAAGCTTCAGAAAAGTAGTGAAAAATCCTTACGCATTTTGTGAGAAATCCGTCCGTCCGAATTAGAATCTGACTTCAGTACTGTGTTCCTATCGACGCAGGCTTCATCTGGATGTAAGTTTTGTTACGTTTAGACATGATTTGAAATTATGATATTGTCAGAATTGAATATGACTCAGATATGATGTTTCTGCTACAGTAGACATTGTATAATTGAAGTCAGATTAAGGAATAGACTGTTTATGACATTGTTATGATTTTCAGAGTTGAATTGATTGAGATTTGATGTCAGAGTTGAGTTATTATTGAGTTTAAGTGTACCGATATCAAGATTATGAATTGTATTGGTACTGATTATGAATTCTGATAGTATCTTTGTGATGTTGAGATTGACAGGGGATATCAAGACTGTATTATTATGACGTCGAAACATCAGTTGATTTAATTGATCAGATTCATTAGTGAATTCGATTGTATCATGATATCGTTGATATGAATTAGATTACACCTTGTTCAGATATGGGTCAGATTATATATTGATTTGAGTATTGATCAGAACATGTTTTGAATCGATTTATATACTGATATGGTATCTATGCTATTGTCGTTATCAGATTTGGGTATGGACAGATTGGGATACGAGACTTCGTCTTCGTCAGACCGGGAAGACAAAGGTATAATGCATGTTTTGTTTGGGGAAGATACAACTCAAATGAGATTCAATTTGAGTTTCCCAACCAAATCACATACTAGAATTGTTGTTTATCTTTCGATATGATTTTGATTTGTTTATATATTTATATTCAACTCTCTTGACATGATAATGCTTTGTTTATAGATTTATATTCAAGCATTTAAGATAGAAGAGTCATTGGCAGATCAGCCAAATTTCTAGATGTTCGGTGGTATCGACGCTTCAGATCAGATTCACTCTGATTGTAGACATTCGATACAGACAGGACCGAAGTCTAGGAATAAGACGTACAGTCACCCCGATTGGGAGGGTAGGTGACAGCCAGTGACGTCTTATTCACACCGGGATCCCTAGAGTTAGAATCCAGTTGAGTCAAGAAATGTGTTGACTTGAGTTGCATGCTTATTTTAGTTGGGTTTCAGAGATTATGAAACCATTGTTACTGCATGCTTATTTTGATTTAGTTTCATAGATTATGAAACTTATTGTTATTGATTTTATGCATGATAGTATGCTTTATGAATTATATTGTGTTTATGCATGCCTACCATATTTTATACTGGGATTTATTCTCACCGGAGTATCCGACTGTTGTCTTGTTTTGTATGTGCGCATGACAACAGGTGAGACAAGATCGGGGTCAAGAAGATGATGAGAGAAGACGAGTTCAGAGTGGTGATTCCGGACTTATTGTAGAGTTGGTTTATACTTGAAATTTATTAGTTGAACCTTAGACTAGTTTGAACTAGAAGCAGGTTGTACAAGAATTGTATTATTATACTGGTTTGTATAATAGATTGATTTCATTACCTTCCGCATTTTAAAAGAAAAATTTTTAGACCATGTCTATCTTAATTGATAATTAAATCCCAAAGATGATTAAAAAGATGATTAGCGTCCGGGTCTCCACACAGATCAACCATCAAGACCTACATTAACATTATCATAATCACCTGCATCAATCACACCTAGTGAGTCTAAAGACTCACCACGTCATATCCTTGATAACAAGTAATACGTAATACAGTTAACATATAACAGTGAAAAGTACTTGTACTTAAAATATCATTTACATGAAGATGCATAAACTTAAACTTAAATATTTTCGTAAACATTTTCATGATGCATAAAAACATTTTCATAAAACATAAACATATTCATATTCATATTCGTATTCGTATTCGTATTCATATTCATTTTCGTGTTTGTTGAATTCAGATCATGATTGTGACTCGTATTCTTGATCATATTGGGCGATGGATGCATCTAAAGAAACCACAGTACTGGGCGGCGGGGGACACCAGCGACACTCTCACCCGTCAACTGGGCCTTGGCCAACGTATTAACATATTCGTTTTCGTATCACGTATTCGGGTCTCCACACAGATCAACCATCAAGACCTACATTAACATTATCATAATCACCTGCATCAATCACACCTAGTGAGTCTAAAGACTCACCACGTCATATCCTTGATAACAAGTAATACGTAATACAGTTAACATATAACAGTGAAAAGTACTTGTACTTAAAATATCATTTACATGAAGATGCATAAACTTAAACTTAAATATTTTCGTAAACATTTTCATGATGCATAAAAACATTTTCATAAAACATAAACATATTCATATTCATATTCGTATTCGTATTCGTATTCATATTCATTTTCGTGTTTGTTGAATTCAGATCATGATTGTGACTCGTATTCTTGATCATATTGGGCGATGGATGCATCTAAAGAAACCACAGTACTGGGCGGCGGGGGACACCAGCGACACTCTCACCCGTCAACTGGGCCTTGGCCAACGTATTAACATATTCGTTTTCGTATCACGTATTCGTATTCGTATTCGTATCAATGGAAACACGATCGTCGGGCTCCCACTGGAACTATAACCCTCACGATATTTCCAACATGTAGTAGTCACAATCCCTTCACGTCCTTCAACACGTTATCATCACTTAATAAAACATGCATAATATCATTTTTATTTTGAAACCAAGCATGCAACATATCTTTTAAACGTCCAATTTAACCCTTAAAATCAGACATTTAAAAAAAAATCATAATTTAACATATTAAAATCATTTTAAAATAAACATTTTTAACAGGTTAAAAATCCGTAAACATTTAAAATAAACGTTTTAACATATAAAAATCATAAAAAGCCATAAACATTTCAAAATTAACATTTTAACATCATATACGTTTAAAATAAACATTTAAATCATAAACATTTAAAATAAACATTTTAACATTTTTAATAATAAAGCATTAAACATATTAACATCTTAAAAATCCATAAACATTTAAAATTGACATATTAACATATAAACATCCATAATAATTAAAAATAATCATATTTGTATATAAAACAGCATTCGGGGTACTGCCATGACGTTTACTTATTTATAGGTGTAAAAAGACCGTTTTACCCCTAGACGTAAAATTTCACGTTTTAGACTTTTTCTAATTACATTGACTCTAACATGTCCCAAATAATTATTTAAGCCTACATGAATTTTCTCATATTTTCATTTAGCATAAATCGAGGACTTTTAAATTAATCTTTAAATAAAACGTATTACTGCGTTTTAATCCCGAATTAAACCAAACTTTAATAGAAAATTCCCAAATTAAAAATTTAGACTTATAATAATTATTTAAGTTTAAATATAATTTTCATAATTTTATGAAGCTTAAAAGTAGGCTTTTCAATTAACTCGTTAATTAGCGTTTCGTGCGGCGATTAAATCCCGAATAAATCCAAAAATCATTATTTTGATCCCAAATTTTAAACATAGCATTTTTATGATTTATTCTACCCTTCCAAGTCATGAGCCACCCCCATGGACCCATGGATTCAATTTTAATTCTTTAATTTTCGTTTTAGACACCTTATGGAACCACCGAGTCATTTCTCAATTTACTCGAGCTATGCCCGAGCCACCTTGAGCCAAAACCTAGCCAACCCGTCTAGGGACTCTACTGTGCAAGCTCTAGCCCAAAGGACCAGCCCTTAACCACTCGAAAACCTCCTGCCCAAATGCACCAGAACACACGGCTATCTCTTTGTATTTGTTGGGTCCTTATCAATCTAGGAATCTTCTACCTTATTAACAGCCGGTCACCCACCTTGCTAACCATCACTGGATCACGCTCCACCCTAGCCTTGACCAGCACCGAGCCCCTAACTCCCCCAAACTCTCCTAGAACATGACCCAACAATCTGTGCGTGACTCTTCCTAGCTGCTGCTGCAACCTCACGCTCAAAGACTCCTAGGGACACTAGGACACTTCCATGCGAGCCACCACCGAGCCTACCTGACCCCAACCGACACTGGACAAAGCCTAGACACGACCCAGACAAGCCATTACCCTGGAACCCACCACCTCCTAAACCATAGAAGCACAGCCCGCGCGTTCCCTAGCTTCCTACGTGCGTTAGTGTGTTGCTTCGCGTGGACTCTTGCTCGAGCCACCACAAGCCCTGACCCTTCCTACCCCTCTCTGGACCGTCTCAAGCCATCACCCAAACCATCTAGCCCAACCACTACCAAGCTGCAGCCCCTTAAACTTTCGGCCAAACACAAATACATCATCCTCGGGAAGTTTCCTAACCAGCGAGGACTCTTCTCCAGCCCTGCTGCGCGAGTTCTAGCCCACTAGGACTCTACCAGGCCCTCACCCAAGACTCTCCTTGAGCCCCAGCCAGCCCTGGACAAGCCCCCAAGCCCCATGCATAGAAACCAACCCCTAGCATCAAGAACAACCAACACCACTCACGGTTTTCCTTAGCTTTTGTCCCACGGTTCCAGATTGTTTTCTTTTAGTTTTTTCAACTTTTTTGGTGTGTTTTAGGACCCTTGAAAACATTTAAAAACATCCCTTAACCATTCCTAATCATGGCAGCCCCTTTAACATCATAACAAACATGATTTTTCCTCAAATTCAAGCCTTAAAAATTGGCATATTACACAAAACCGAAAATATTTCATGTTGCAACTTGTTTTTCATGCAATTTCAAACATAATTAAATAATATGGTGTGATGATGAATAAAAAGAGAATATGGCGTGCCTTTGCATTTTAAACGCACGATTTTACGCCGACGAATCGAAGAACGATGGCACGAAGAACGCTTGAAAACCTTGAAGAATTTGATGTTTTTTCCCTTCAAAATTTAGTGTGTGCCGTGAATATGAGTTGGGAGAGAATTTGTAAATCGTAGGGGAGGTGGGGCGTGTGAATTGTTTTGATATGGGGTAGGTTTGTGGTTTTAAATTGTTAATTAAAATACTAACTACTAGCTTAGGCCCATTTACAAGTTAATTAGGCCTATTTAGCCCATTCGTGTTTAATTAAAAATATTAAAATAATTTTGCTTTAATAAGTTTGTGAATTTATTAGCCAGGTAGTCAAAACGTTCGTATTTTTGTTGAAAATCCAAACACAGATAAAAATTACGTCCCGGCGTAGAAAATCAGCTCAAAACTCTTTTTATCAAAAATAAGAAAAAACATCACCCTTAATTTAAATAATTAAAAACAATTGTTTAATAAAAACATTTTCTATTTTTCAGCCCTCGGTCTCCGTTCGTCGATCGCAACTCGAATAACCTTTAAAAATAAATTTTTATGCAACAATGTAGAAAAATATATTTTAAACATGTAAATATGCACAACAAAATTAATTCATGCAATTAAAATATTTAATTAAAATACAGGAGAATTTAATAATTCAAATGCATGTGGTTCACGTGGACCTTTAAATTTTCGGGGCGTTACAATCTTCCCCCCTTAAATTGAATTTCGTCCTCGAAATTCGCTTATCCTTAATAACCCAAAGTTTAGTCTTAATTCTAGTATCCCAAAAATTCACGCTTCCGTTGCGCTACTCTGATCAAACTTAAGTTCTAGAATGTCCTTACGTCTTCTTGATCCCAATTAATTTTTACCTTCTAAATCCTTATTTTCGAATTGCAACTTAAAAAGACCCAAATGACTTAGTGCTATTACAATTATAACCTCGAATTTCAACTTTTCTTAAAATTCTCAATATCAAAAGATGGATGACCATCCTTATCGTATATTATTTTCGTTATTTTATACCCAAAATATTCATCAACTTATCAAATTTCAATCTTAAAATCTCAAATCAACTGGTACGAGGATTGCCGCCAAGATCTATATAAGTCCAAGAGGTCTTGGGTTCTAATCTTGGGAAGGCAAAAGCTCCAGTGCCTGGGCTGAAGAAGTTCTATGAGTAATGGGTAATGGGATAACCGTGAGGGGACTCAAGCCCAATCGGGAACAGCCCATGTGCATTACAAAAAAAAGGCGCCTTTTTTTGTAATGCACATGGGCTGTTCCCGATTGAGCTTGAGTCCCCTCACGGTTATCCCATTACCCATTACTCATAGGACTTGTCCTGTCCAGGCACTGGATCTTTTGCCTTCCCAGGATTAGAACCCAAGACCTCCTGGACTTATATAGATCTTGGCAGCAATCCTGGTACCAGTTGATCTAGTAGCTCAACTGGTACCAGGATTGCTGCCAAGATCTATATAAGTCCAGGAGGTCTTGGGTTCTAATCCTGGGAAGGCAAAAGCTTCAGTGCCTGGGTTGGAGAAGTCCTATGAGTAATGGGTAATGGGATAACCGTGAGGGGACTCAAGCCCAATCGGGAACAGCCCATGTGCATTACAAAAACATCCGCCAGCGCTTAAATTTTTCAAGCCTAATAACGATTCATCCTTAAAAACCTTTGATTCAAATTCTTTATAATACTAAAACCAAGATATCTCAAGGTTCTGAATATTCTTAAAAGTATAAATCATCGAAAATTCTTATCATTTAACCCATTCAATTCGTTCTTATTGCTAACTAGTCCCCAAATTCCTTAACAATTGCAAAAATAAATTCTTAATTTCCTCAAAAATTATCCTAATTGGTCCTAAATTTCAAAAATCTTACTATTAACACATACGTTTTTGGCATTCTTAATTTTCTTCTACAGTTTCCCATAAAATAAATTTTGATAATTTAAACTTATTCACCCAAAAATCAATTCCTATAACCAATCTTACCTTTCATAAAACTTAAAATCCAAATTTATACATTTTCTTACTCCCAAAGTCGTTACAAATCTTCGAATCATTATTACTTATGAGTAGTTCCCAAAAATAAATTCAACTTGTACCCAAGAATCATCAGTATTTTCTTAGAAAAATATACGTGTCCTAAAAGAATACATAATATTCACGATTAACTTATATCCCAAAAAGTATAACGTCAATACTAAAACCCAAAAAGTCAACATAGTCCAATTCCACCACAACACCAACATGCGTTGAAATCAAAAAATTTCTTATTTCATATCATATCACGTAAAAATTCTAGAGCATATAAAACATTTATCATCATAATGCTATTAAACATGTGACGTAAACATATAAGCCATATACATATGCAGGTAACATCTTAAAATCATATAAAGCATGTAAAACTTAAAAATTGAGGCATGACGACTGATCTTTCTGGCGCTGATGGTGGCACAACCCTTTACAGGACCTTTGCTCTGATACCAACTGAAACGTCTGCTTATTCGTATTCTTAAAAAGTACTAGAAATTTTTTTTTAAAACCTCACATAGCATCGGGCGAATTACATACACAAGCATAAAATATTTTTGACATTATTTTAAAATAAATCAACCAACTATTTTTTCAACCCAAAAACATTATTTGAAAAGTATACCCATATTATAACCTCTCAAAAATCTCACATAACATAAATAAAAGACGTAAAAATATCTTTAACATTACTTAAAATCATAAATAATAACTAGCGCGGAAAACTAGCGTCGGTCCTCGGGTTATGTGCACCTCCAGTCCAGTCAGATCAACCATCAAGACCTCCATTAACAATATCATAATCACCTGCATCAATCACACCTAGTGTTTCTAAAGACTCACCACGTCATATCCTTGATAACAAGTAATACGTAATATAGTTAATATATAACAGTGAAAAATACTTGTACAAAAAATATCATTTTCATTAAGATGCATAAACTTAAACTTAAACATTTTCGTAAACATTTTCATGATGCATAAGAACATTTTCATAAAACATAAACATATTCATATTTATATTCGTACTCGTATTCATATTCATGTTCGTGTTTATTGAATTCAGATTGTGATTGTGACTCGTATTCTTGATCGTATTGGGCGATGGATCCATATAAAGAAACCACAGTACTGAGCGGCGGGGATACCGGCGACACTCTCACCAGTCAACTGGGCCTTGGCCAACGTATTAACATATTCGTATTCGTATCACGTATTCGTATTTGTATTCGTATCAATGGAAACCCGATCGTCGGGCTACCACTAGGACTATAACACTCACGATATTTCCAACATGTAGTAGTCACAATCCCTTCACGTCCTTCAACACGTTATCATCACTTAATAAAAACCTGCATAATATCATTTTTATTTTTAAACCAAGCATGCAACATATCTTTTAAATGTCCAATTTAACCCTTAAAATCATAGACATTTAAAAAATCATAATTTAACATATTAAAATCATAAATATCCATAAACATTTTAAAATAAACATTTGTAACAGATTAAAAAATCCGTAAACATTTAAAATAAACGTTTTACCAATTAAAAATCATAAAAAGCCATAAACATTTCAAAATAAACATTTTAACATCATAAACGTTTAAATATTTAAACATAAACATTTAAAATAAACATTTTAATATATTTAATAATAAAACATTAAACATATTAACATCTTAAAAATCCATAAACATTTAAAATTGACATATTAACATATAAACATCCATAATCATTGAAAATAATCATATTAGCACACAAAACAGCATTCAGGGCACTGCCATGACGTTTACTTATTTGTAAGTGTAAAAAGATCGTTTTACCCCTAAACGTAAAACTTCACGTTTTAGACTTTTTCGTAATTACATTGACACTAAAATTTCCCAAATAATTATTTAAGCCTACATGAATTTTCTCATATTTTTATTTAGCCTAAATCGAGGACTTTTAAATTAATTTTTAAGTAAGACGTATTACTGCGTTTTAATCCCGAATTAAACCAAACTTTAATAGAAAATTCCCAAATTAAAAATTTTGACTTAAAATAATTATTTAAGTTTAAATATAATTTTTCATAATTTTATGAAGCTTAAAACTAGGCTTTTCAATTAACTCGTTAATTAGCGTTTTGTGCAGCGATTAAATCCTGAATAAATCCAAAAGTCATTATTTTGATCCCAAATTTTAAACATAGCATTTTTATGATTTATTATACCCTTCCAAGTCATTGCTACCACCATGGACCCATGGATTCAATTTTAATTCTTTAATTTTCGTTTTAGACACCTTATCGAACCACCCGAGCCATTTCTCAATTTACTCGAGCTATGCCCGAGCCACCTTGAGCCAAAACCTAGCCAACCCATCTAGGGACTCTACTGTGCAAGCTCTAGCCCAAAGTAACAGCCCTTAACCACTCGAAAACCTCCTGCTCGAATGCACCAGAACACATGGCTATCTCTTTGTATTTGTTGGGTCCTTATCAATCTAGGACTCTTCTACCTTATTAACAGCCGAAGAACCCCACCCTGCTAACCATCAATGGACCACGCTCCACCCTAGCCCAAACCAGCACCGAGCCCCTAACTTCCCAAAACTCTCCTGGAACGTGACCCAACAATCTGTGCGTGACTTTTCCTAGCTGCTGCTGGAACCTCACGCTCAAAGACTCCGACAATTCCATGCGAGCCACCATCGAGCCTACCTGACCCCAACCGACCTTGGACCAAGCCTAGACACGACCCAGACCAGCCATTACCCTGGAATCCACCAGCTCCTAAACCATAGAAGCACAGCCCGCGCGTTCCCTAGCTTCCTGCGTGCGTGAGTGTGTTGCTTCGCGTGGACTCTTGCTCGAGCCACCAAAAGCCCTGACCCTTCCTACCCCTCTCCGGACCGTCTCAAGCCATCACCCAAACCACCTAGCCCAGCCCCTACCTAGCTGCAGCCCCTTAAACTCTCGGCCAGACACAAATACATCACCCTCGGGAAGTTTCCTAACCAGCGAGGACTCTTCTCCAGCCCTGCTGTGCGAGTTCTAGCCCACTAGGACTCTACCAGGCCCTCACCCAAGACTATCCTCGACCCCCTGCCAACCCTGGACGAGTCCCCAAGACCCATGCATAGAAACCAACCCCTAGAATCAAAAACAAGCCAACACCACTCACGGTTCTCCTTAACTTTTGTCCCTCTGTTCCAGATTGTTTTATTTTAGTTTTTGCAACGTTTTTGGTTTGTTTTAGGACCCTTAAAAACATGTAAAAATATCCCTTAACCATTCCTAATCATGCAAGCCCCTTTAACAACATAACAAACATGATTTTTCTTCAAATTCAAGCCTTAAAAATTTGCATATTACACAAAACCGAAAATATTTCATGTTGCAACTTGTTTTTCATGCAATTTCAAACATAATTAAATAATATGGTGTGATAATGAGTAAAAGGAGAATATGGCGTGCCTTTGCGTTTTAAACGCACGATTTTACGCCGACGAATCGAAGAACGATGGCACGAAGAACCCTTGAAAACCTTGAAGAATTTGATGTTTTTTCCCTTCACAATTTAGTGTGTGCCGTGAATAAGAGTTGGGAGATAATTTGTAAATTGTAGGGGAGATGGGGCGTGTGAATTGTTTTGATATCAAGTAGAATCAAGAACAAGAAGATCACTCCGTCTCCTCTGCGCCACGTCGTCGTTTCGTTCGTTTTCTTTTCAAAACGAAACCAAGGCATGTTTATATTTTTATTGACTCTTCAATAAAGTCATATCAATATTTTAAAACATCATGTGTGCATCAATCATAAAGGAGAAAACCGAAATTTTTAGCATCAAGAACAAGAAAAATTCTGCACGGTTTCTATTCCATTTCATTCTTCACGGGTTGGCTTGTTGTGCTTGTTTCAGGTGTTGGCTCGTGTCCAGGCTCCCAAGACTGTTCTTAGGCATCTACTAGGATGTGTTAGGATCATATTTATCCGTTCGTTCAAGCCCCATAACCACTGAAAACCAGAAATGACAGCAACTCCCCAAACATGCCCCATTTGCATTCGATTTTGTTGGTTTTGCTGTCAAGGTTGATGGATCTGATCTTGGCTGCCCTTTCGGCTATAGCCATGGTTAGAACATCTCCTTATTATGTCTAAGACGTGACCAAGTCGCCCTTCCGAGGCTTGGTCCACGGTGGAATCGATTTTAAAATAAAAGAACAAGAATAGATTTTCGGCCCCTCCATTTTTATTTCCAGAAAGTGTAGTTTTGATTTGTGTGGTGTGGTATCAATCTTGGTTAGCCTCTGGCCCATAGCCACGGTTCAAACCATACCCCTTGATGTCTAGATTGTGCCATGGTCAACCAAATGGCCAGTGGAATGGTCCATGACAGCAAGAAGCGTCGCAACACCCCACGCGCAGAATTAAGTGCTCGGGTGGACTTTTCGGTTGGTTTCGGGTGTGGTGAGAATTGTGACTGGCCTAGGGCCCTTTGCCATGGTTCAAACCATACCCTAGGATGTTGGTAAGAGTGTGTGGTCGGTGTTTCAAGCCCCAATGGCCGGTAGTCTCGAAAACGACATAAGGAAGCGAAGGCACGTGTGCTGTATTTTGTGGACAGCAAGTGGTGCGTTGGTTCAGAGGCTCGTTTGAGTTCTTGGTTGGTTTTAGCCAATGGCCTTGGACTGGACAGGGCCTCATCAAGTTAGTAAGGTCATGTTTTTGGCCGTTCGTGATTCAGATCATTTTATAGGTCGTACGAGAATTTACGGTGCGATGTGCCAAATTGACTCTCGAAGGAGCGTTTCATGTTTTGGCCTCCATTCACCAAAATTTCGACTTGCATCATTTTTGGAGCATTATTTCATCATTTTAGGTGTATTTTAATCATGACTAAATGATGGTTCGATGTTGGTTCGGGTTGGCACGAAGTCATGATTAAATACGAAGTCGTTGGGCGTAATTGTCTCGTTTTTGGATTCAATTACAAAGTTTGGTCAAGAAAATCATTTGCATATTTTTCATGTTAAATTTAGGTCGCAGCAAGCCTAGGAAAGATCCAACCCATGTGGTAAAATAATACAGGATATTTGATTATGCTATTTAATTACATTACGTGCATAAAAATATAAAATATTCATTTTGAGATTTATGTGATATTTCTTGTGGTCACTTTACTATCATTACTTCACCAGGTCGTCAGTTACCGGTCAGTTCAGTTCAGTTCCACCCAGTATACTGTGGCATTAGTCTGATCAGACAAGCATTACTTCACTCGGTCGTCAGTTACCGGTCAGTTCAGTTCAGTGCAGAGACCACTTGCGTAGACCATAATCTCACCAGAAAATTACTACATGCTATTTCATTACAGGGCTCCAAGGAGCAAACATTTTCACTATGATTTTTAGTTCAGTTATGCACGTATTATAATAAATCATGACACGATATTTACGTTATGCCTCATGACATGATATTTTCACTCCCATGCAATTTTATATATTATTTACTCGTTATTTACGATATATACATGATGAGCTTTAGACTCACTAGACTTGATTGTTGTAGGTACTGATGAGGTCGGGACCGAGGGCGGGGACCAGTGAGCTAGCTTGGGTTGGCAGTAGTGGAACACGAGGACCTCATTTTCAGCACTTTTTAGCTAACATTTTGCAGGTTGAATTTAACTTGTTATTTGCAAAATACCCCGATTTGAAATTAACTTATTTATCAGTTATTTTAGATGAGCATTAAAAAGAAATTTAATTTCCGCACATTTCAACACTCGAGCATTATAGCTGTTCGAGCATGTTCTGTAAAGGCGAGACCACGAGAAGCTCATGGATTCACGCCTTCGGTCTGTAAGTTTTACATTTACGCATTTTATTTAGAGCATGAATTATTTAACAGCATGTTTTCATGAAATATTTTACGTCCAGATTTTTATTGTTCATTATTTAAATTTAAATAAATTATGGAAGTATGCATGTTGGTTACGTATGGGTTATGTATGGAACAATATCCCCCTTAGATGCATCCTCAAGCACACTAGATGAAACGTCTGCTTATTCGTTTTCTTAAAAACTACTAGAAATTTTTTTTTAAACCTCACATAGCATCGGGCGAATTGCATACACAAGCATAAAATATTTTTGACATCATTTTAAAATAAATCAACCAACTATTTTATCAACCCAAAAACATTATTTGAAATGTATAGCCCATATTATATCCTCTCAAAAATCTCACATAACATAAATAAAAGACGTAAAAATATCTTTAACATTACTTAAAATCATAAATAATAATTAGCGCGGAAAACTAGCGTCGGTCCTCGGGTTATGTGCACCTCCAGTCCAGTCAGATCAACCATCAAGACCTCCATTAACATTATCATAATCACCTGCATCAATCACACCTAGTGTTTCTAAAGACTCACCACGTCATATCCTTGATAACAAGTAATACGTAATACAGTTAACATATAACAGTGAAAAATACTTGTACTTAAAATATCATTTTCATGAAGATGCATAAACTTAAACTTAAACATTTTCGTAAACATGTTCATGATGCATAAAAACATTTTCATAAAACATAAACATATTCATATTCATATTAGTAATCGTATTCGTATTCATATTCATTTTCGTGTTTGTTGAATTCAGATCGTGATTGTGACTCGTATTCTTGATCGTATTGGGCGATGGATCCATATAAAGAAACCACAGTACTGGGCGACGGGGACACCAGCGACACTCTCACCCGTCACCTGGGCCTTGGCCAACGTATTAACATATTCGTATTCGTATCACATATTCATATTCTTATTCGTATTCGTATTCATATTCGTATCAATGGAAACACGATCGTCGGGCTCCCATTGGGACTATAACCCTCACGATATTTCCAACATGTAGTATTCACAGTCCCTTCACGTCCTTCAACACGTTATCATCACTTAATAAATCATGCATAATATCATTTTTATTTTGAACCAAGCATGCAACATATCTTTCAAACGTCCAATTTAACCCTTAAAATCAGACATTTAAAAAAATGATAATTTAACATATTAAAATCATAAATATCCATAAACATTTTAAAATAAACATTTTTAACAGGTTAAAAATCCGTAAATATTTAAAATAAATGTTTTAACATACAAAAATCATAAAAAGTCATAAACATTTCAAAATAAACATTTAAAATAAACCTTTTAACATATTTAATAATAAAATATTAAACATATTAACATCTTAAAAATCCATAAACATTTAAAATTGACATATTAACATATAAACATCCATAATAATTGAAAATAATCATATTTGCATAGAAAACAACATTCAGGGCACTGTCATGACGTTTACTTATTTATAGGTGTAAAAAGACCGTTTTACCCCTAGACGTAAAATTTCACGTTTTAGACTTTTTCTAATTCCATTGACTCTAACATGTCCCAAATAATTATTTAAGTCTACATGAATTTTCTCATTTTTTTATTTAGCATAAATCGAGGACTTTTAAATTAATCTTTAAATAAGACGTATTACTTCGTTTTAATCCCGAATTAAACCAAACTTTAATAGAAAATTCCCAAATTAAAAATTAGACTTATAATAATTATTTAAGTTTAAATATAATTTTCATAATTTTATGAAGCTTAAAACTAGGCTTTTCAATTAACTCGTTAATTAGCGTTTCTTGTGGCGATTAAATCCCGAATAAATTCAAAATCCATTATTTTGATCCCAAATTTTAAACATAGCTTTTTTATGATTTATTCTACCCTTCCAAGTCATGAGCCACCCCCATGGACCCATGGATTCAATTTTAATTCTTTTATTTTCGTTTTAGACACCTTATCGGACCACCGAGTCATTTCTCAATTTACTCGAGCTATGCCCGAGCCACCTTGAGCCAAACCTAGCCAACCCGTCTAGGGACTCTGCTATGCAAGCTCTGGCCTAAAGGACCAGCCCTTAACCACTCGAAAACCTCCTACCCGAATGCACCAGAACACACGGCTATATCTTGGTATTTGTTGGGTCCTTATCAATCTAGGACTCTTCTACCTTATTAACAGCCGGTCACCCACCATGCTAACCATCACTGGACCACGCTCCAACCTACCACAGACCAGCACCGAGCCCCTAACTCCCCAAAACTCTCCTGGAACGTGACCCAACAATCTGTGCGTGACTCTTCCTAGCTGCTACTGCAACCTCACGCTCAAAGACTCCTAGGGACACTAGGACACTTCCATGCAAGCCACCACCGAGCCTACCTGACCCCAACCGACATTGTACAAAGCCTAGACACTACCCAGACCAGCCATTACCCTAGAACCCACCAGCTCCTAAACCATAGAAGCACAGCCCGCGCGTTCCCTACCTTCCTGCGTGCGTGAGTGAGTTGCTTCGCATGGACTCTTGCTTGAGCCACCACAAGCCCTGACCCTTCCTACCCCTCTCTGGACCGTCTCAAGCCATCACCAAAACCACCTAGCCCAGCCCCTACCAAGCTGCAGCCCCTTAAACTCTCGACCAAACACAAATACATCACCCTCGGAAAGTTTCCTAACCAGCGAGGACTCTTCTCCAGCCCTGCTACGCGAGTTCTAGCCAACTAGGACTCTACCAGGCCCTCACCCAAGACTCTCCTTGAGCCCCAGCCAACCCTGGACGAGCCGCCAAGCCCCATGCATAGAAACCAACCCCTAGCATCAAGAAGAAGCCAACACCACTCACGGTTTTCCTTAGATTTTGTCCCACGGTTCCAGATTGTTTTCTTTTACTTTTTTCAACGTTTTTGGTGTGTTTTAGGACCCTTCAAAACATGTAAAAACATCCCTTAACCATTCCTAATCATGGCAGCCCCTTTAACAACATAACAAACATGGTTTTTCCTCAAATTCAGGACTTAAAAATTGGCATATTACACAAAACCGAAAATATTTCATGTTGCAACTTGTTTTTCATGCAATTTCAAACATAATTAAATAATATGGTGTGATGATGAGTAAAAGGAGAATATGGCGTGTCTTTGCGTTTTTAAATGCACGATTTTACGCCGACGAATCGAAGAACGATGGCACGAAGAACCCTTGAAAACCTTGAAGAATTTGATGTTTTTTCCGTTCAAAATTTAGTGTGTGCCGTGAATATGAGTTGGGAGAGAATTTGTAAATCGTAGGGGAGGTGGGGCGTGTGAATTGTTTTGATATGGGGTAGGTTTTTGGTTTTAAATAGTTAATTAAAATACTAACTACTAGCTTAGGCCCATTTGCAAGTTCGTGTTTAATTAAAAATATTAAAATAATTTTGCTTTAATAAGTTTATGAATTTATTAGCCGGGTAGTCAAAACGTTCGTATTTTTGTTGAAAATCCAACACCGATAAAAATTACGTCCCGGCATATAAAATCCGCTCAAAACTCTTTTTTTCAAAAATAAGAAAAAACATCACCATTAATTTAAATAATTAAAAACAATTGTTTAATAAAAACATTTTCTATTTTTCAGCCCTGGGTCTCCGTTCGTCGATCGCAACTCAAATAACCTTTAAAAATATATTTTAAACATGTAAATATACACAACATAATTAATTCATGCAATTAAAATATTTAGTTAAAATACAGGAGAATTTAATAATTCAAATGCATGTGGTTCACGTGGACCTTTAAATTTTCGGTGCGTTACAATCTTCCCCCCTTAAATTTAATTTCGTCATCGAAATTCGCTTATCCTTAATAACCCAAAGTTTAGTCTTAATTCTAGTATCCCAAAAATTCACGCTTTCGTGCGCTACTCTGATCAAACTTAAGTTCTAGAATGTCCTTACGTCTCCTTGATCTCAATTAATTTTTACCTTCTAAATCCTTATTTTCGAATTGCAACTTAAAAAGACCCAAATGATTTAGTGCTATTACTATTATAACCTCGAATTTCAACTTTTCTTAAAATTCTCAATATCAAAAGATGGATGACCATCCTTATCGTATATTATTTTCCTTATTTTATACCCAAAATATTCATCAACTTATCAAATTTCAATCTTAAAATCTCAAACACATCCGCAAGCGCTTAAATTTTTCATGTCTAATATCGATTCATCCTTAAAAACCCTTGATTCAAATTCTTTATAATACTAAAACCAAGATATCCCAAAGTTCTGAATATTCTTAAAAGTATAAATAATCGAAAATTTTTATTATTTAACCCATTCAATTCGTTCTTATTGCTAACTAGTCCCCGAATTCCTTAACAATTGCAAAAATAAAATCTTAATTTCCTCTAAATTATCCTAATTGGTCCTAAATTTCGAAAATCTTACGATTAACACATAGGTTTTTGTTATTCTTAATTTCCTTCTACAGTTTCCCATAACATAAATTTTGATAATTTAAACTTATTCACCCAAAAATCAATTCCTATAACCAATCTTACCTTTCATAAAACTTAAAATCCCAATTTATACATTTTCTTACTCCCAAAGTGGTTACAAATCTTCGAATCATTATTACTTATGAGTAATTCCCAAAAATAAATTCAACTAGTACCTAGAATCATCAGTATTTTCTTAGAAAAATATATGTGTCCTAAAAGCATTCATGCGTTGAAATCAAAAACCCAAAAAAGTCAACATAGTCCAATTCCACCACAAAAAGTAGAACGTTAATACTAAAAAAAGTAGAACGTTAATACTAAAACCCAAAAAGTCAACATAGTCCAATTCCACCACAACAGCAACATGCGTTGAAATCAAAAAATTTCTTATTTCATATCATATCACGTATAAAAATTCTAGAGCATATAAAACATTTATCATCATAATTATTCAACATGTGACATAAACATATAAGCCATGTACTTATGCAGGTAACATCATAAAATCATATAAAGCATGTAAAACTTACAAATTGAGGCTTGACGACTGATCTTTCTGGCGCTGATAGTGGCACAACCCTTTACAGGACCTTTGCTCTGATACCAACTGAAACGACTGCTACTAGAATTTTTTTTGTAAGCTAATTATCAAAAATATATTTAAAAGCATGCATGAAATATCAACTGTAAATCAAACATTTTAAAATGAGAGGGTTCCAACACAGGTAAAAATACTACAATTAAAAAATATGTCAAGTAATCAAACTCTAGCTAGTTGTAAAAAATAAATCAAGAAAAAACCATGCAAAAATACTCACAAACATCACCAGGTAAAACAAATGCGTATAAAATACTCATGTCCACTCCTAACTAAATGTACGGAAAGTACAGTCCTCGAGTTTGCATTCGCACATCCAACTCCGCCTACTCAGTCTTTGGCACCTCCATTCTCCTGATCAATGTGCTCACCTGAATCATTCACACCTAGTGAGTCTAAAGACTCAACACACCTGTAACGTCATAACAAATACATATACATAGCATGCAACTATGAAAAGTACCGTAATAAAATATGTAACATGATCTTAAAAAGATGTAAGCGTAATCATGACCGTCAAAGCATAAACATTTTCATAACATATATCATCATATCAACATATACGTGTTCGTTTTCTTATTTTGAATTCCGTTCATTAGTTATGACTTCCGTATCATCGTATTAGGTGATGGATCCATCTACGTATAACCACGGTACCCGACGGTGGGGACATCAGCGACAGTATTAGCCATCCACTGAGCCTTGGCCTTACATGTCATCATATTATCGTATCATCATAATAGTCACAATCAACTCACATCCTTCAAAACATGTAATCATATTTATCACTTAATGAAATCATGAATATACGTAAATTTTCCTTAAAATCAAGCGTGCAACATATATTTTTCATATTTACATAAAAGTCATGTTCATGATAAGTAAACATTTAAAACATGTCAATTCGTGTTAAGGGCACTGCCAGAACTAAAAACTCGACCTGTGTGCAAAATGAACATTTTGCCTGGACCTCTAAATTTTGACCCGAATCCAACCAACTCCTCAAAACACCTCAAAACATATTTAGAAGCAATTCTTAGACGTAAACTCGAGCCCGTTTCAAAACTTATATGATTCATGTTAAACTTGGACCGAGATCCCGGTTTTAACCCGAATCAACCCAAAACTTAACCAAAATTTTCCCAACTCAAACCGTGACTTGAACCTACACTACCAGCCCCTAAACCACTCGTTTCAAACCCTTAGGACCTACGAACCAAGCCTTAAAGCTGCTAAAAATATCCAGGGCGTTACAAACTACAAACCCTAATGCATTAAACCTTCAAACTTTCGATTCTAGGCCCTACCAACCCGAAACAGCCTTGAACCAACCCTTCCTAGCCCACCTTTGGATCCTCCTTTAATGACCTGACCACAGCTCACATCCCCATGTACGTTGGAAGATGCAAACATCCGCTAGCCACCAATCGCCCCAACCGAGAAAAATCTCTACACCCCACACTTGATCGGCCTCCTCACTAAGTCTATCCATGTTTGATCCATCCTAGGCCATAGCTCAGACACACCAGGGTCTCGTCCAAGTCTATGGACGACCCTTGCAAAAGCGGCGCACCACAGACCTTTGATCTGGTCATATAGCCGCTAGGTTTCTTTACACAAACTGATCGACCCTCACCTAAACCGACTAAGCCTCGACTCTAGCACTTCCTCCTCATCATCCACGACATTATCAGCTCCATAACATCCCAAGTTGGTAGCCCCTTTACACAAGGAAAACAAAAAATGGGAGTTTGTACCAAAGGGTATGCATATAACATGTCAAACATTGCAAAAATGATACCACATGATAATTCAAAGAATTTCTCATGAAAATACATATATAACAACATCTAAATGGTTTAAATGATGAAAAAAAGAGATACATGGCGTGCTTCTGCGTTAAAACAATTGAAAACTTAGATATCTACGGGTAGGTCGAGCACCATAGAGGCGGGGGATGATTTTCTTTGAAAACTCTTGAAGAATTCAAAGTGGCTGCTAGTTCTTTCCATGAGGATGCTGCTGAATGAGGGGGAGGGGTGGCCGAGTGTTTAGATTTAGGTATAGGGTTAGGGTTGATAGGTTTTCAAAATAAAGGATTAGTGTATAATGGGCCCTAATTAAAATGGCTTCCTAATTAAAATAATGAGTCACAAAGGGTTTTAGGCCCATTATGAAATTAAAAAAACCCGTCAAGCCCAATAAGTCCAGGAGGTCTTGGGTTCTAATCCTGGGAAGGCAAAAGCTCCAGTGCCTGGGCTGGAGAATTCATATGAGTAATGGCTAATGGGATAACCGTGAGGGGACTCAAGCCCAATCGGGAACAGCCCATGTGCATTACAAAAACATCCGCCAGCGCTTAAATTTTTCAAGCCTAATATCGATTCATCCTTAAAAACCTTTGATTCAAATTCTTTATAATACTAAAACCAAGATATCCCAAGGTTCTGAATATTCTTAAAAGTATAAATCATCGAAAATTCTTATCATTTAACCCATTCAATTCGTTCTTATTGCTAACTAATCCCCAAATTCCTTAACAATTGCAAAAATAAATTCTTAATTTCCTCAAAAATTATCCTAATTGGTCCTAAATTTCAAAAATCTTACTATTAACACATAGGTTTTTGGCATTCTTAATTTCCTTCTACAGTTTCCCATAAAATAAATTTTGATAATTTAAACTTATTCACCCAAAAATCAATTCCTATAACCAATCTTACCTTTCATAAAACTTAAAATCCAAATTTATACATTTTCTTACTCCCAAAGTCGTTACAAATCTTCGAATCATTATTACTTACGAGTAGTTCCCAAAAATAAATTCAACTAGTACCCAAGAATCATCAGTATTTTCTTAGAAAAATATACGTGTCCTAAAAGAATTCATAATATTCACGATTAACTTATATCCCAAAAAGTAGAACGTCAATACTAAAACCCAAAAAGTCAACATAGTCCAATTCCACCACAACACCAACATGCGTTGAAATCAAAAAATTTCTTATTTCATATCACATCACGTAAAAATTCTAGAGCATATAAAACATTTATCATCATAATGCTATTAAACATGTGTAAACATATAAGCTATATACATATGCAGGTAACATCTTAAAATCATATAAAGCATGTAAAACTTAAAAATTGAGGCATGACGACTGATCTTTCTGGCGCTGATGGTGGCACAACCCTTTACAGGACCTTTGCTCTGATACCAACTGAAACGTCTGCTTATTCGTATTCTTAAAAAGTACTAGAAATTTTTTTTTTAAACCTCACATAGCATCGGGAGAATTGCATACACAAGCATAAAATATTTTTGATATTATTTTACTCAAAAATCTCACATAACATAAAATAAAGACGTAAAAATATCTTTAACATTACTTAAAATCATAAATAATAACTAGAGCGGAAAACTAGCGTCGGTCCTCGGGTTATGTGCACCTCCAGTCCAGTCAGATCGACCATCAAGACCTCCATTAACATTATCATAATCACCTGCATCAATCACACCTAGTGTTTCTAAAGACTCACCACGTCATATCCTTGATAACAAGTAATACGTAATATAGTTAATATATAACAGTGAAAAATACTTGTACAAAAAATATCATTTTCATTAAGATGCATAAACTTAAACTTAAACATTTTCGTAAACATTTTCATGATGCATAAGAACATTTTCATAAAACATAAACATATTCATATTTATATTCGTACTCGTATTCATATTCATGTTCGTGTTTATTGAATTCAGATCGTGATTGTGACTCGTATTCTTGATCGTATTGGGCGATGGATCCATATAAAGAAACCACAGTCTTGGGCGGCGGGGATACCAGCGACACTCTCACCAGTCAACTGGGCCTTGGTCAACGTATTAACATATTCGTATTCGTATCACGTATTCGTATTTGTATTCGTATCAATGGAAACACGATCGTCGAGCTCCCACTGGGACTATAACACTCACGATATTTCCAACATGTAGTAGTCACAATCCCTTCACGTCCTTCAACACGTTATCATCACTTAATAAAAACATGCATAATATCATTTTTATTTTTAAACCAAGCATGCAACATATCTTTTAAACGTCCAATTTAACCCTTAAAATCATAGACATTTAAAAAATCTTAATTTAACATATTAAAATCATAAATATCCATAAACATTTTAAAATAAACATTTGTAACAGATTAAAAAATCCGTAAACATTTAAAATAAACATTTTACCAATTAAAAATCATAAAAAGCCATAAACATTTCAAAATAGACATTTTAACACCATAAACGTTTAAATATTTAAACATAAACATTTTAATATATTTAATAATAAAACATTAAAAATATTAACATCTTAAAAATCCATAAACATTTAAAATTGACATATTAACATATAAACATCCATAATCATTGAAAATAATCATATTAGCACACAAAATAGCATTCAGGGCACTGCCATGACGTTTACTTATTTATAGGTGTAAAAAGACCGTTTTACCCCTAGACGTAAAACTTCACGTTTTAGACTTTTTCTTAATTCCATTGACTCTAACATGTCCCATATAATTATTTAAGCCTACATGAATTTTCTCATATTTTTATTTAGCATAAATCGAGGACTTTTAAATTAATTTTTAAATAAGACGTATTACTGCGTTTTAATCCTGAATTAAACCAAACTTTAATAGAAAATTCCCAAATTAAAAATTTAGACTTATAATAATTATTTAAGCTTAAATATAATTTTTCATAATTTTATGAGGCCTAAACTAGGCTTTTCAATTAACTCGTTAATTAGCGTTTCGTGCGGCGATTAAATCCCGAATAAATCCAAAAGTCATTATTTTGATCCCAAATTTTAAACATAGCATTTTTATGATTTATTCTACCCTTCCAAGTCATGAGCCACCCCCATGGACCAATGGATTCAATTTTAATTCTTTAATTTTCGTTTTAGACACCTTATCGAACCACCCGAGCCATTTCACAATTTACTCGAGCTATGCCCGAGCCACCTTGAGCCATAACCTAGACAAACCGTCTAGGGACCCTACTGTGCAAGCTCTAGCCCAAAGGACCACCCCTTAACCACTCGAAAACCTCCTGCCCGAATGCACCAGAACACACGGCTATCTCTTTGTATTTGTTGGGTCCTTATCAATCTAGGTGTAGTGCCCGAATTCAGTACACGTATAACCCATGCATTTATTTAATTATTAAAGCACTTATTTAATTTTAGAACGAGTCTTAGTAGTGTATGATCTATTTAAATGCATTATTTTAAATTAATTATGTTTATGCGATGCCCGTTAAAACGTTTTTCGAGTTTCATGTTTCAGGCGATTATTCGAGGCGGGATCGAGGAATAGACCGTGGACTATCCTTGACGATTTGAAATGCGGTATTTTATTTTTAAA
This sequence comes from Primulina eburnea, assembly GCF_022965805.1. NCBI lineage: Eukaryota > Viridiplantae > Streptophyta > Magnoliopsida > Lamiales > Gesneriaceae > Primulina > Primulina eburnea. The sequence goes on along the minus strand of NC_133108.1, from coordinate 22,620,873 downwards.
AGCTAGGAAAGGGCATTTTAAATAATTTATTTAGTTTAGCATTTTAAAGCCTTATTTATGTGTTTAGTTATTTAAGAGTTTAAAACTTTTAAAATTAACATTTTTGTGTGCATTATTTTAATTGAGGGATTTTAGTAAAGTTTAAAGAGTGTAAGTATTTTAAATAGTTTTATTTATTATTTAATTAAGCAATTTTTCCCTAAATTACTAATCACACACACACACATTTACACACACTAAATAGCGACACACACACACACAAGTCTTTTCAGATTTTAAAATTTTTGAGAAGATAGAAAACCTAGGGTCTCCTTCCCTAGAGCAGCCGCCCCTTCCACTCGATCTTCCAGTAGGTTTTCGGTGATTTTATTGCAAGATTTTAGCGCCGCGATCGTCCCGGATCAACCTCGCTTCGTTCTCCGCTTCGGTATCGCCGTGTCGGTAAAGTTTGATATCAAAAGGCACGTATATTCTGTTCTTTCTGCATCGATCTTTTCATATTATGTGTTGTGTTATTTTTATGCGTAAAGATTCATGTGTGACATTCGTCGTTTGAGCGGAAAATGGGTTGAATGCGTTTTGAAATACTTTTTAGATCTGAAATCTCGTAACTTACTGTTCTGTTGAAAACTACGATTTTTCCGACTGGATTTTGAGAAAACTTTCAACCATAAAATTGTATAACTTTTCGATGCCTTCGATTTGATATAAAATTTAAGATTTTTGGATGAAAATTGAGTGAGTTATGGAGTTTTTCGTGGGACTGCTCAAGCTGCGACTTTTATGTAAATTGTGTTCTTGAAGTTATTTTTTGCAGGCTTCGTTGGACATCGCCGGGCATGTGCTACTGCATTTAGATATGTTACGAGATGTATTTAGGTGTTATTTGGTGGTTCGTTTGGGTCGGGATTGGCTTGGGATGTAATAAAAGTCGTAGGAAGCGAAACGATGCCTAATTACGAGTTATTGTTGTGTTGGAATTAATTGTTGATGCTTAGGGACGTTTGGGGCGTTTTTACGGGTTTGAATCAATGTAACATCCTAGGATGAGTCTAGGGGTGTTGGTTCATGGTCCTTAGGCTTGGATTGAATGGGTGAAAGATTAAGTTAGCGAATTTTCGTGAATTTGCAAAGACAGAGGGTACCCGAACCCCTTCCCAGACCCCGGCACGGAGTCCGTGTCCTTTTTCCTTCAAAAATACGAATTTCCAGAGTCTACCCCGACCCGTACACGGGGTCCGTGTATACCCTTTTAAAAATTTTTTTTTTTAAATTTTTTATTTTTTTTTAAGATTTGCTTCGGGCTTCTATATAATGGTTTAGCGCCATGGTTAAAATTTATTTATGTAAAAATATAGGATTTGTTTTGTGGTTTTACGTCATGGTTTAGTACGGTGATTAAACGAGGTCAAGCCAGGAGCGAACTAGAATGTCCTAAGCTACTTATTCACTTTGGTGGTGAGCTCGAGTACCTACGTCTAAGACATGCAAGTTAAGTATTTAAAATTTATGTTAGTATGTGCAGTAGCGGCCCCAAGTGAGATCCAACGAATCCATCAACGCCAAGTAAGTATGATGACGTGCAAAGAAAATATTTTAAGTTTTTGGAGGTATGCTAAAAGTCTTGTGACCAAATTATGTTTAGGATTGGAAAGCGTTAAATTATGAACGGGGACCAATCCGCCCGTTACATTATGAACGGGTTAGATCGTGGTTGGAAAGCGTTAAATTATGAACGGTGACCAACCCGCCCGTTAAATTATGAACGGGGATCTCATGTATGTGGCAGTGGATACGTCCCTGTCAGCCCAGTACTGTGGTTTGTCTGATCAGGCGTTTATTATGTTATGGGTCACTTGCTTTGAAACATGCCTCTACGCAAAATGATGAAGTTATGTATGTTCTAGTATGCAGTATGTTTATGACAAGTTTTCATGTTATGACACGTCTATGTTATGTACGTATGTTCAAGTTTTAGTACGCAAATTCAAGTTCAAGTATGTATGTTCTATTTTAAAGTTGCATGCGGTTTTATTATGTAGTACTCGCTATTTCCCAATTTATACGTGTTGAGTCTTTAGACTCACTAGACTTGATCGATGCAGGTGAGTATGTTGATGAGGAGACAGGAGGTGGCAACCAAGGGGCAGGCTTGGACTGAGCGAGAGGCTAACCCGAGGACCGCAATGTTTATGTTTTTATGCAAATGTTAATTTACTCTGATTTCATGTTTTGAGGGAAAAAATTTGAGCAAACCTTTTGTGAGCAAATTTTATTGTAGTTATTTTGAACAACCATGTCTTATGGGGGACTTTGTTGAGATATTTTATTGCACACTTTGAATGTTATTTTGTGTTTAAGAAATTTTTTAATTTTTCCGCAAATTTTGAGTATGAAAAGTACGGTACGTTAAAGTTAGTATCAGAGCAGTGTTCTTGTAAAGGGTTATGCCTACCGTCAGTCGCAAGAAGCTCACGAAGTCACACCTCAAGTCTGTAAGTTTTAAAGTTTTGAATTTATGTTATGTAGTAAGCATTAAGTTTTGATTTCGGCATGTGCATATTTTGAAGTTCAAGTACGTGCATCTTATGTTGTCTATATTATGTTCATGCATGTTGGGTTTACGTGTTGGGTAAATTTTAGAACAGTATGCCCCCCCAGACATGAGATTGTGCGTGAAGCAGGCGATGAGAATTGCAAAACCCAGGATGGGGAGAGGGTCACTTCTCCTCATCCACCCCAGATATGCAGGCTCAGATGCTTGCAGGGATGACCCAGTTCTTCGTACAATTTGCGGGGAACCAGACTGCAGTAGACACAGGGGCGAGGCCCAGACTGGAGACAGTCTATGAAATATTTAGGAGGATGAATTCGAAGGATTTTTCGGAGACCACTGACCCGATGATAATGGAAGGATGAATTAAGTCCATCGAGGTAATCTTTGCATTTATGGAGCTACAGTATGCTGACAGAGCTAGATGTGCCACCTTCTTGTCGACTGGAGACGTAAGGCTTTGGTGGGAAAGCGCGTCAATTTCAGTGAACTTACAAACACTGACGTGTAATGGGTTCAAGGAGGTTTTCTACTCCGAGTACTTCACTGAAGAAGTACGCTCTCGCCTGACCAGGGAGTTCATGTCGCTGCGACAGGGAGACAGCAGCGTGGCAGACTTCGTCAGGGAGTTTGAGAAGGGGTGTCACTTTGTGCCCCTGATGGCAAATGATGCCCGGGAGAAGATGAGTAATTTTATGGATGGGTTGCGGCCGATCTTACGCCGTGATGTTCGAGTGGTCCTATGACTTATGCAGTTGCCGTGTCGAGAATTTTGGCGACAGAGCATGATAGAGGGACATTGAGGTCGATAGGCATGGCAAGAGGCCCTATCAGGCACCTCGTATTGAGGAATCTTTGTAAGTCATTAAGAAACTTAGGATTAAATTGATATGAGTACTGGAATTAGGTTATCTAAGACTACTTTGGCTGTGTAAGCTTTAATTTCAAGTTTATGAAATAGGTTATTATACGGGGATATTTGATGAAATAAAAACAAAAGAGAATTAGGTGTATTCAACATAGGTTAGCAATGGTCGAATATTAAGCAAAGTTGATTTATTAGAATTAGTCCATCATTAACATGGGGAAACTTATTAAGCTTTATACTTTAGAATGAATTAAGTACTGAGGATACGTCAAAGTGTGACATTCGTTCCAATGAGGAGGGTTTAAGTTTCTTAGGCCTCAACTATAATGTAATTGGGAAGGAAATAATTTAAGCATGTGTTTGATGCTAGGAAGGTTTTATTATCTAAGCAGAATATCGATAATGTATATTTTGGGGTTTTATGGATTAATGTTACTCGAAATTTAAGATTTTCAACAATCTTTATTTGGGATGTACTTATAAATGGCTAAGTTACGTAAGTTCGGTGTCGTAAGGTAAAGATTCGATTCAAGGATCGTAGGTCAATGTTATTACTGGATTAAGATAAGGTTTAACTTTTGAGTGTTGAACCAAGGATAGAAGTTGATCAGTAAATTTTGGTGCTAAGATTTCTTAGGTTGAACTGCATAAATGCTAAGGTAATAGATCGATGAACATTACGGGTATAGTATAAGGAAAGTGAGATAAGATAAGTTTGAACCTCCATTTCTAATATTGGGAATTGTGAGAAAAGTCAGAACTCGAGGTCATAGTAAAGTAAAACTAAGACAGCCTTCAGAACTAGATTAGGACATTATGATTTCTTAGTGATGCCATTTGGACTGACGAATGCTCCAGCGTTTTTCATGGACCTAATGAACTGAGTATTTCAGCCTTACCTTGATCAGTTCGTCATAGTATTAAATGACGATATTCTCATTTACTCGAAGAGCCATGAGGAGCATAACCAGCATTTGAGGACAGTGTTGCAGGTTTTGCAGGGTCGCAAGTTGTTTGCGAAGTTCAGAAAGTGCGAGTTTTGGTTGGAGAAGTTAGCGTTTTTGGGTCATATTATTTCTAGCAGTGGAATTGAGGTGGACCCAACCAAGGTAGCGGCAGTTAAGTATTGGGTTGAACCAAAGAATGCATCGGAAATCCGCAGTTTTCTGGGTTTAGCCGGTTACTACCGTAAATTCATCCAAGGATTTTCATCGATAGCAGTGCCACTCACGGCACTGACCAATGCTGTTTGTGTGGAGTGATGAATGTCAGAAGAGCTTCGATACGTTGAAGCAAGCTTTATTTCAGCGCCGGTCCTAGCTATGCCATCAGGGCAAGGAGACTTTGTGCTATATACCGATGCATTTAAGCTCGGGTTAGGCGCAGTATTGATGCAGCAGGTTTGGGTCATAGCTTATGCCTCCAGGCAGTTGAAAGTGCACGAGAAGAACTACCCGACGCACGATCTTGAGTTAGCCGCCGTTGTCTTCGCACTGAAAATTTGGAGACACTACCTATACGGTGAGAAATGCCAGATTTTCACCGATCATAAGAGTCTCAAATATTTCTTCACGCAGAAAGAGTTGAACATGAGACAGAGACGGTGGTTGGAACTTGTGAAATATTACGACTGCGAAATTAGCTACCATCCGGGAAAGGCTAATGTTGTCGCAGACGCTTTGAGCAGAAAAGTTACCGTCATAGCTCAGTTATCAGCATAGAGACCTCTTCAGTCTGAGATTCAGAAGTTTGGTCTAGAGATTTATCGTGAGGGCAGAGCCCCTAGGCTGTCTAATCTGACAGTCAAATAATATTTGCTAGACCGTATCCGAGCAGGTCAGTCTTCAGATGAGCAGTTACAGAAATGGCTGAAAGATGAAGCCAAGGGCAGTGCTTTGTATACAGTTTCAGACGGCATTGTGAGATACAGAGGTAGAATGTGGGTGCCTAGTGGTGCTTCGATCAGACAAGATATTTTGACAGAGGCACACGCATCTCCGTATTCTATTCACCCAGGAGGTATCAAGATATATAAGGACCTACAGATTCTGTATTGGTGGCCAGGGATGTAGAGAGACATCCGCAGATTTGTGTCTGAATGCCTCACTTGTCAACAGGTGAAGGCAGAGCATCAGAGGCCAGCAGGATTGGTTAAGTCACTCCCAATCCCAGAGTGGAAATGGGAGAACATCACGATGGACTTCGTCGTTGGATTGCCTAGATCAGTCAGAGGCTTTAATGCCATTTGGGTTATTGTGGATCGACTCACGAAGTCAGCACACTTTTTGCCAGTGAAGACGACTTTCTCCATGACGCAGTATGCGGAGCTTTATATCAGGGAGATAGTCCGTTTACATGGGTTCCAAGTTTCGATTGTGTCCGACAGGGACCCGAGGTTTACGTCGTCCTTTTGGAAGAGCCTACATGCAGCCATGGGGACGAAGTTGCTTTTCAGTACCGCTTTTCAGCCGCAGACAGATGGACAGTCTGAGCGAGTGATTCAAATTTTGGAGGATATATTGCGAGCGTGTATGATCGATTTCCAGGGGACTTGGGAATCTAAACTACCTCTAGTGGAGTTTACCTACAACAACAGCTTCCAATCATCTATAAGTATGGCTCTCTATGAGGCGTTGTATGGACGGAAGTGCAGATCACCAGTCCATTGGGATGAAGTTGGTGAGAGAGCAAATCTTGGTCCTGAGATAGTTCAGCAGACAGCAGATGTGGTGGTCAAGATTCGAGACAGAATGAAAACTGCCCAAAGCCGTCAGAAGAGCTACGCTGATAAGAGGAGGAGAGATCTCGAGTTTGCCATTGGTGATCACGTATTCGTCAAGATAGCACCTATGAAGGTGTAATGAGATTTGGGAAGAGAGGCAAGCTGAGTCCGAGGTTTATTGGGCCGTTCGAGGTTTTGGACAGAGTTGGGACATTAGCTTACCGAGTAGCCCTTCCGTCGAATCTGGCTGGGGTACACAATATGTTCCACGTCTCAATGTTGAGGAAGTACCTTGCGAATCCTTTGCATATTCTGAGTTATGAGCCGTTGCAGCATGCTCCAGACCTGTCATATGAGGAGCGACCGATTCAAATCCTAGACATACAGGAGCGCAGAATCCGGAACAAAGTGACTAAGCTAGTCAAAGTCAGGTGGCTAAATCAATCGGTGGAGGAAGCCACTTGGGAAGCAGAAACAGATATCAGACTTCGCTACCCGGAGTTGTTTGTTAAGACTTAATCTCGAGGACGAAATTTTTATAAGTGGGGGAGGAACTGTAGTGCCCGAATTAAGTACACGTATAACCCATGCATTTATTTAATTATTAAAGCACTTATTTAATTTTAGAACGAGTCTTAGTAGTGCATGATCTATTTAAATGCATTATTTTAAATTAATTATGTTTATGCGATGCACGTTAAAACGTTTTTCGAGTTTCATGTTTTAGGCGATTATTCGAGGCGGGATCGAGGAAAAGACCGGGGACGATCCTTGACGATTTGAAATGCGGTATTTTATTTTTAAAAGCTAGGAAGGGGCATTTTAAATAATTTATTTAGTTTAGCATTTTAAAGCCTTATTTATGTGTTTAGTTATTTAAGAGTTTAAAACTTTTAAAATTAGCATTTTTGTGTGCATTATTTTAATTGAGAGATTTTAGTAAAGTTTAAAGAGTGTAAGTATTTTAAATAGTTTTATTTATTATTTAATTAAGCAATTTTTCCCTAAATTACTAATCACACACACACACTTTTACACACAATAAATAGCGACACACACACACACAAGTCTTTTCAGATTTTAAAATTTTTGAGAAGATAGAAAACCTAGGGTCTCCTTCTCAAGAGCAGCCCCCCCTTCCACTCGATCTTCCAGTAGGTTTTCGGTATCGCCGTGTCGGTAAAGTTTGATATCAAAAGGCACGTATATTCTGTTCTTTCTGCATCGATCTTGTCATATTATGTTTTGTGTTATTTTTATGCGTAAAGATTAATGTGTGACATTCGTCGTTTGAGCGGAAAATGGGTTGAATGTATTTTGAAATACTTTTTAGATCTGAAAACTCGTAACTTACTGTTCTGTTGAAAACTGCGATTTTTCTGTCTGGATTTTGAGAAAACTTTCAACCACAAAATTGTAGAACTTTTTGATGCCTTTAATTTGATATAAAATTTGAGATTTTTGGATGAGAATTGAGTGAGTTATGGAGTGTTTCGTGAGACTGCTCAAGCTGCGACTTTTATGTAAATTGTGTTCCTGAAGTTATTTGTTGCAGGCTTCGTTGGACATCGCCGGGCATGTGCTACTGCATTTAGATATGTTACGAGATGTATTTAGGTGTTATTTGGTGGTTCGTTTGGGTCGGGATTGGCTTGGGATGTAATAGAAGTCGTAGGAAGCGAAACGATGCCTAATTACGAGTTATTGTTGTGTTGGAATTAATTGTTGATGCTTAGGGACGTTTGGGGCGTTTTTACGGGTTTGAATCAATGTAATAACATCCTAGGATGAGTCTAGGGGTGTTGGTTCATGGTCCTTAGGCTTGGATTGAATGGGTGAAAGATTAAGTTAGCGAATTTTCGTGAATTTGCAAAGACAGAGGGTACCCGGACCCCTTCCCGGACCCCGGCACGGAGTCCGTGTCCTTTTTCCTTCAAAAATACGAATTTCCAGAGTCTACCCCGACCCGTACACGGGGTCCGTGTATACCCTTTTAAAAATTTTTTTTTTAAATTTTTTATTTTTTTTTAAGATTTGTTTTCGGGCTTCTATATAATGGTTTAGCGCCATGGTTAAAATTTATTTATGTAAAAATATAGGATTTGTTTTGTGGTTTTACGTCATGGTTTAGTACGGTGATTAAACGAGGTCAAGCCAGGAGCGAACTAGAATGTCCTAAGCTACTTATTCACTTTGGTGGTGAGCTCGAGTACCTACGTCTAAGACATGCAAGTTAAGTATTTAAAATTTATGTTAGTATGTGCAGTAGCGGCCCCAAGTGAGATCCAACGAATCCCTCAACGCCAAGTAAGTGTGATGACGTGCAAAGAAAATATTTTAAGTTTTTGGAGGTATGCTAAAAGTCTTGTGACCAAATTATGTTTAGGATTGGAAATCGTTAAATTATGAACGGGGACCAATCCGCCCGTTAAATTATGAACGTGTTAGATCGTGGTTGGAAAGCGTTAAATTATGAACGGGGACCAATCCGCCCGTTAAATTATGAACTGGTTAGATCGTGGTTGGAAAGCGTTAAATTATGAACGGTGACCAACCAGCCCGTTAAATTATGAACGGGGATCTCATGTATGTGGCAGTGGATACGTCCCTGTCAGCCCAGTACTGTGGTTTGTCTGATCAGGCGTTTATTATGTTATAGGTCAATTTCTTTGAAACATGCCTCTACGCAAAATGATGAAGTTATGTATGTTCTAGTATGCAGTATGTTTATGACAAGTTTTCACGTTATGGCACGTCTATGTTATGTACGTATGTTCAAGTTTTAGAACGCAAATTCAAGTTCAAGTATGTATGTTCTATTTTTAAGTTGCATGCGGTTTTATTATGTAGTACTCGCTATTTCCCAGTTTATACATGTTGAGTCTTTAGACTCACTAGACTTGATCGATGCAGGTGAGTATGTTGATGAGGAGACAGGAGGTGGCGACCAAGGGGCGGGCTTAGACTGAGCAAGAGGCTAACCCGAGGACCGCAATGTTTATGTTTTTATGCAAATGTTAATTTACTCTGATTTCATGTTTTGAGGGAAACACTTTGAGCAAACCTTTTGTGAGCAAATTTTATTGTAGTTATTTTGAACAACCATGTCTTATGGGGGACTTGGTTGAGATATTTTATGGCAAACTTTGAATGTTATTTTGTGTTTAAGAAATTTTTTAATTTTTCCGCAAATTTTGAGTATGAAAGTACGATAAGTTACACTAGGACTCTTCTACCTTATTAACAGCCGAACACCCACCCTGCTAACCATCACTAGACCACGCTCCACCCTAGCCCAAACCAGCACCGAGCCCCTAACTCCCCAAAACTCTCCTGGAACGTGACCCAACAATCTGTGCGTGACTCTTCCTAGCTGCTGATCCAACCTCACGCTCAAAGACTCCTAGGGACACTAGGACACTTCCATGCGAGCCACCACCGAGCCTACCTGACCCCAACCGACCCTGGACCAAGCCTAGACACGACCCAGACCAGCCATTACCCTGGAACCCACCAGCTCCTAAACCATAGAAGCACAGCCCGCGCGTTCCTTAGCTTCCTGCGTGCGTGAGTGTGTTGCTTTGCGTGGACTCTTGATCGAGCCACCACAAGCCCTGACCCTTCCTACCCCTCTCCGGACCGTCTCAAGCCATCACCCAAACCACCTAGCCCAGCCCCTACCAAGCTGCAGCCCCTTAAACTCTCGGCCAAACACAAATACATCACCCTCGAGAAGTTTCCTGACCAGCGAGGACTCTTCTCCAGCCCTTCTGTGCGAGTTCTAGCCCACTATGACTCTACCAGGCCCTCACCCAAGACTCTCCTCGAGCCCCAGCCAGCCCTGGACGAGCCCCCAAGACCCATGCATAGAAACCAACCCCTAGAATCAAAAACAAGCCAACACCACTCACGGTTCTCCTTAACTTTTGTCCCACGGTTCCAGATTGTTTTTTAAGTTTTTGCAACATTTTTGGTGTGTTTTAGGACCATTAAAAACATTTAAAAATATCCCTTAACCATTCCTAATCATGGAAGCCCCTTTAACAACATAACAAACATGATTTTTCCTCAAATTCAAGCCTTAAAAATTGGCATATTACACAAAACCAAAAAAATTTCATGTTGCAACTTGTTTTTCATGCAATTTCAAACATAATTAAATAATATGGTGTGATAATGAGTAAAAGGAGAATATGGCGTGCCTTTGCGTTTTAAACGCACGATTTTACGCCGACGAATCGAAGAACGATGGCACGAAGAACCCTTGAAAACCTTGAAGAATTTGATGTTTTTTCCCTTCCAAATTTAGTGTGTGCCATGAATATGAGTTGGGAGATAATTTGTAAATTGTAGGGGAGGTGGGGCGTGTGAATTGTTTTGATATGGGGTAGGTTTTTGGTTTTAAATAGTTAATTAAAATACTAACTACTATCTTAGACCCATTAACAAGTTAATAAGGCCCATTTAGCCCATTCGTGTTTAATTAAAAATATTAAAATAATTTTTATTATATAAGTTTGTGAATTTATTAGCCGGGTAGTCAAAACGTTTGTATTTTTGTTGAAAATCCAACAACGATAAAAATTACGTCCCGGCGTATAAAATCAGCTCAAAACTCTTTTTTTCAAAAATAAGAAAAAGCATCACCCTTAATTTAAATAATTAAAACAATTTTTTAATAAAAACATTTTCTATTTTTCAGCCCCTGGTCTCCGTTCGTCGATCGCAACTCGAATAATCTTTAAAAATACATTTTTATGCAACAGTGTAGAAAAATATATTTTAAACATGTAAATATGCACAACATAATTAATTCATGCAATTAAAATATTTAATTAAAATACAAGAGAATTTAATAATTCAAATACATGTGGTTCACGTGGACCTTTAAATTTTCGGGGCGTTACACTATAAATGATGAGCCTCACCAAGAGGACGGGGAGGAGCAGTGGCAGGAGAGAGATTTACCACCTCCACCTCCACCGGACATGAATGCCCAGATGCTAGCTGGGATGAATCATTTCTTCGCACAGTTTGCGGGGAACAATGCTGTGGCGACCAGGCCGACAGGGCCCGAGGTTGTCTATGAACGCTTCATGAAGATGAGGCCAAAGGAGTTTTCAGGGACGGCTGATCCCTTGATTGCCGAGGGCCGGATCAAGTCCCTCGAGGTTATCTTTGAGTTCATGAAGCTTGGAGATGCGAACCGAGTTCGTCATGCCACCTATTTATTCGGAGGAGATGCCCGTTTATGGTGGGAAGGAGCATCAGTAGCTTTGAACTTGGCTACACTGAGTTGGACGCGCTTCACGGAGGTATTCTACTCCAAATATTTTACTGATGAGGTGCGTTCCAGGTTGACCAGGGAGTTCATGACCCTGAGGCAGGGTGATCTGACTGTTACGGAGTTCGTCCGTAAGTTTGAAAGGGGTTGCCACTTTGTGCCCCTAATCGCCAGTGATGCTGGAGCCAAACTGAGGCATTTTATGAATGGTCTGCGGCCGATCTTGCGCTGCGATGTTTTAGTGGCAGGCCCTACTACTTTTGAAGTCGCGGTTTCCAGAGCTCCTGCTGCAGAGCAAGACCAGATCGACATTGAGAGGGACCGTCAGGGTAAAAGACCAGTTCCGGTACCACACCGCCCTCCTCCTCCTCAGCAGCAGCATCTGAACAAGAGGCCTTTCTATGGCCCACCCAAAAACAGAGGACAGAGGTAGCAGCATCAGGGACGTGCAGTCCCAAGGACCTTTGAGCACCCAGTCTGTCCCAAGTGCTCACGCCGCCATCCTGGAGCATGTATGTATTGTTCAGGGAAGTGTTATAAGTGTGGTAGTCCAGACCACTTACTTCTGCAGTGCCCTCAGAGGAATCTGCCTACCCAAGGTAGAGTTTTTGCTCTCCATGCCACGGAGACGAACCCGAAGACCATGCTTATGACACGTATCTTACAACTTTAAGTTTATATTTGAAATTCGATGTTTTGGGAATCTGGGTTAATATTTTGAACTTTGAATTGCGATAGGATTGCATGCTCTACTCAGTATTATTTTCGAGAATTAGGTTAGAAGAGCTCTGGCCTTTAAATGTCTATAAGTTTAGTTCTTGTAACTATTGGGTTCAACTTAGAGTTCCGATCTTTCAGGGAGAATTTTTATATCTGGTTCCGCTACGAAGGACTTGATAGATTCAGGGGCCACTCACTCATTTATTTCGGAGGTCTTCGCTAATTTTTTCATGCTCAAGACCATGGGGCTAGATGTAGCCTATTCAGTAGTATTGCCTTCTGGTGAGGATATGGCAGCTACCAATGTGATCCGGGATATAGACCTTGAGCTGCATGGAAATCTTGTGTATGCGGATCTTATCGTGTTGCCGATGCCAGAGTTTGACATCATCCTGGGAATGGACTGGCTATTGAGGAACAGAGTATTGATAGGCTTCCAGCGGAGATCAGTTCTAATCCGACCGCCTGGAATGGAGCAGTTCTTATTTGAGCCAGACATGTACTTTCCTTTACCGCGCATTATTCCTTATGTCCAGTCAGCCTCAGATGTTCCTATTGTTAGATATTTCCTAGACGTTTTTCCTGAGGACATCTCTGGTATGTCACTCGAGGGAGATGTGGAGTTTTATATTGAGCTTATGCCAGGTACTGTAGTGACCCGTTCCAGAATCACCTACTAATGAAGAACTAAGCATGCAATTAACTTAAATAATAATAATCAGAGATAACAGCGGAAATATGGCCGACGACAATAGTTATACAACCCAATCGAAATCAGAACAACTTAAAATATATTCGGTACAACCATATTGAATAGAATAGTACTGAAAACTAAACCAACCAGCTACTCACGTCCTCCTCCTCCTCCTCCTGAGCTGTCCAACCTGAGGCCTGCCCCGTGGGAATGGGGTGTCCAAGATAAACAAAACCGAGGACGTGAGCGATAAGAACGCCCAGTACAAAAGCATGAGTATACAAACCTATATGAAATGCACATGCTATGATATGATACCAGGGTAGTCAAGAAATAGGAGTCACAAAGGATCTCAAAATGCTCAGTCTAGAGGCGCCAAGTGGATAGTGCCGCGCGGTACTCCTCTGGGTCACTGCATCCACTACAAGAACAGACGTGGACCTAAAATGTCCCGGATCACCGAAGCCCTCCGGACCCGTCGGCCACTGTGTACTCTCGGTGTCCATGCGTCCACAAGACAAGACAGGGCTGAGCGGCCCCACAAGATATAGCTTATCTCGAAAGAGATACAGCTCAACAGTAAAGGCTATCTCGAAGGAGATACGGCTCAACATGAAATGCAACATGCATCATAAAACGTGACATAATAGCATGCATCATATGACATATATCAATGCACACATAATCATGCAACACATATAAGGATGTATACTCGACCAGGATATCTCGGATAGTACTTTCGTACCTCTATCACAGCAAGCCTAGCCTTACGCAACACCGCTAATCAGGTCTAGAACAAGCCTACGCATCAAAAGCATACCCAATGAACAATACTACCATGCTCGACTAGCAAAACCAGTACTACCAAAGGTTTAGGGTTTACCTTCGTCCGTCGACAGCCCTTTGATGTCGATTGCCTCGTAACTCAGGCGTCGCTACGCTACCAATCCTGGCAGCTCTTGGCTATCGCTCGACCAACAACTAACCCTAGAAACCTTCCAAACCTCTCAACTAGGAGACACAACTTCAAGAATTTGCAATCCAAAATGAGGAATTCCGAGCACTATTTATAGGCTATGTTCGGATCCACCGAACACACTTCGGAACGTCCGAACTCCTACGTGTCCATCGGCTCTTGACACCTCATGATCGGATCCACCGAACCTACACTTCGGATCATCCGAACTTGCATGCAAACTGACGTGTCGATCAACTCTTGACACCTCATGATCGGATCCACCGAACCCACTTCGGATCGTCCGAACTCTTCGGTGCTACCGAACCATCTTCGGTCCGTCCGATCATGACCATGGTCAAAATTACACATTAAACCTTCTTAATCACCATTAATCCGTTAATTACCCAATTTGGAATTCGGGCTACTACATTCTCCCCCCCTTAAAAAGATTTCGTCCTCGAAATCAAGTTTATAGGATGAACAAAAACTGAAATAACAACATCGTTATTACATCTCAATTGTTGTTGAATACAACTGATATTTGGATTACAACAGAAAAACACACACACCTCCATATTACAACCATAGTACAACTCAAAAGAGCTCTGGATGCTCCGCACGCATACGACTTTCTAACTCCCAAGTGGCTTCTTCAGTGCCTCTGCGCTGCCACTGAACTAAGACAAGAGGAATGATCTTATTCCGCAACACCTTGTCTTTGCGATCGAGAATCCGCACTGGTCGTTCCACGTAGGACAAATCTGAATTTAGTTGAACTTCAGAGGGATGCAAAATGTGAGACTCATCTGCTACGTATCGTCTCAACAAAGATACGTGGAATACATCATGAATACTTGATAGGTACGGCGGCAATGCAAGTCTGTAAGCCAAATCTCCCACGCTTTCCAATATTTCAAATGGACCAATAAATCTCGGAGACAGCTTACCCTTGAGACCAAATCTCAAAATCCTGCGAAAAGGCGAAACTCGGAGAAACACTTTCTCACCTGGCTGAAAATAAAGAGGTCGCCGCTTGGTGTTCGCATAACTAGCCTGTCGATCCTGAGCGATATTTATCCGTTTCTTGATTACTGCAACCTTATCAATAGTCTGCTGGACTAACTTCGGTCCCTCAACATGTCGTTCCCCAACTTCATCCCAAAATAATGGAGTACGACAACGTCGCCCATACAACGCCTCAAATGGTGCCATACCAATACTACGATGGTAGCTGTTGTTGTACGCGAACTCAATCAAAGGCAATTGATCCTGCCAAGCGGTTCCGAAATCCATCACACAAGCTCGCATCATATCCTCAAGTGTACGGATAGTCCTCTCCGTCTGACCGTCGGTCTCTGGATGATAAGCTGTACTCAAACTTAGTGAAGTGCCCAATGCTGACTGGAAACTACCCCAAAATCGTGAGGTAAAACGAGGATCTCTGTCACTGACAATACTAACTGGCACCCCATGCAACCGTACAATCTCTTGAATGTACAATCGAGCCATACGATCGAAAGTGAAATCACGGTTATATGGCAGAAAATGAGCAGACTTGGTGAGTCGATCCACCACTACCCAAATAGCATCACTATTCCTCGAAGACAATGGTAAGTGAGTAATGAAATCCATCGCGATATGCTCCCACTTCCATTCGGGAATAGGTAAGTTCAACAATAATCCTCCCGGTCGACGGTGCTCTGCCTTAACCTGCTGACAAACAAGACACTTGGAAACAAACTGATAAACGCTGCGCTTCATCCCTTTCCACCAAAATCGTGTCCTCAAATCTTTATACATCTTGTTGCTTCCCGGATGGACACTCAACTTGCTTCGATGAGCCTGAGCCAAGATCTCTTCCCTCAAAGTATCATCTTCTGGTACTACAACCCGATTAGACAAACACAGAAGACCATTAGACTGATAATGGAAATTACTATCTCCACCAGCCAACCGAGCTAATCTCTGAGTCTTGAGATCAGACATCTGAGCATCTCGAATCCGAGCGAACAAAGCTGGCTCAGATAGAATGGTAGCAACACGAATGCTCTCCATACCTTTCCGATGTTTGAAATTAAATCCCAATGAACAACAATCCTGGATAGTACTAATCATAGCACTGGTCTGAAGTGCAGAGGCTCTCACCTTGCGACTAAGAGCATCGGCTGTGAGATTCGCAGAACCTGGATGGTATTTGATCTCGCAGTCATAATCTTTAAGTAGATCCATCCAACGACGTTGTCTCATGTTCAACTCAGCCTGAGTGAACAGATACTTCAGACTCTTATGATCAGTGAAAATTTCAAACTTAACCCCGTACAAATAATGACGCCAGATCTTTAGCGCAAACACAATAGCAGCTAATTCTAGATCATGAACAGGGTACTTCTCCTCGTGAGGTTTCAGCTGCCTAGAAGCGTAAGCGATCACATGACCATTCTGCGTCAACACACACCCTAAGCCTTGAAAAGAGGCATCGGTGTAAACACTGAAACCATCAGATCCTGACGGTAACGCCAAAACAGGTGCAGAAGTCAGAAGTCGACGAAGCTCTCTGAAACTATCTTCGCACTCAGATGACCACTCAAATGGAACATCCTTCCGAGTAAGTTGCGTCAATGATCTAGCTACCTGAGAGAAATTCACGATGAAGCGACGATAATACCCTGCCAGACCTAGAAAACTACGGATCTCAGCCACCGTCGTAGGACGTGACCAATTCAGCACTCCTTCGATCTTGCTGGGATCCACAGAAATTCCTTCCTTGGAAATCACATGACCAAGGAATACTACACGATCAATCCAGAACTCGCACTTACTCAGCTTAGCATACAATTGCTTCTCGCGAAGAATCTGCAACACAATCCTCAAGTGCTGGATATGCTCTTCCACACTGTGAGAATAAATCAAGATATCGTCGAAGAAAACCACAACAAACTGATCTAGATAATCCCGAAAGACTCGATTCATCAGATCCATGAACACCGCTGGCGCATTCGTCAATCCAAATGGCATAACTAGAAACTCGTAATGCCCATATCGAGTACGAAATGCAGTCTTGGAAATATCATCATCTCTGACTCTCATCTGATGATAACCCGATCGCAAGTCAATCTTGGAGTAAACAGAGGTACCCTGAAGCTGATCAAACAAGTCATCGATACGGGGTAATGGATACTTGTTTTTAATCGTCACACGATTCAGCTGGCGATAATCAATGCACAATCGCATAGATCCATCTTTCTTCTTGACAAACAAGACTGGAGCTCCCCAAGGTGAAACACTCGGGCGAATATAACCTTTATCAAGAAGATCCTGCAATTGCTGCTTCAATTCTCTCATCTCTGACGGAGCAAGACGATAGGGGGCACGAGAAATCGGTGCAGTCCCTGGCATTAACTCAATGCCAAATTCCACCTCTCTAACCGGAGGAAAACCAGGAATCTCATCTGGGAAAACATCAGGAAATTCACAAACCACTGGAATATCCTCTATACCAACACTACCTGTGGATGAATCAATCGCATAGATGAGGTAGCCTTCCCCGCCCGACTCTAAAGCACGACAGGCTTTCAGAGCAGATACCACTGGCATCGGAGGTCGCGCTCCCTCACCATAGAAAAACCAACTAGAGCTCTCAGTCGTACGAAACTGAACAAGCTTCTGGTAACAATCCACGGTAGCTCGGTAGGTAGTCAATAGGTCTATACCTAGAATACAATCAAAATCTTCCATCTCCAGGATCATAAGATTCGCAATCAATTCGTTACCCTCAAAATCTAAGGGACAACCCATCACTAGACGCTTTGCTAACACCGAATGACCCATCGGGGTAGAAACGGAAAGAATGACGTCTAGAGAAACATACGGTAACTTATGACGCTTAACAAATCGTGCAGAAATAAATGAATGTGATGCTCCGGTATCAATAAGAACAAAAGCAGGAATACCGCATAAACAAAAAGTACCTGCTATGACTCTCTCTGTCTCATCTGCAGCCTGATCCTGGTTCAGCGCAAAAACCTGACCTTGGGCACGAGGTCGAAGATTTGAACTACCCACTGCCTGACCCTGCCTCCTCTGCTGAACAGTCGTCTGAGATCCGGAACCAGATCCTGCTCCACCTCGCAACTGAGGACAATTCTTCTTGAGATGACCCATCTCTCCGCACTGAAAACAAGCTCCCGCGGCTGATCGGCATTGCTCCGATGGATGGTTCTTCCCACAATGTACACAAGAAACCTTCTTCTTACCAAAGCGGAAAACACCGCTAGACCGTGATCCAGATCCAGAAGAAGAAGAACCAGATTTCTTGAAAGACTGAGATCGAGGGCTCAAAGTACTCGGAGGTCTAGAAGAAAGAATAGCCCTACCACGCTGGAGACTGATCTCTGCCTGGCGACACCGGTTCACTAACCCATCATACGAAGTAGGATTATCACAGACAGTGACTCGATCAAAAATCTCCTGGTTAAGACCCTGGAGGAAATGGTCATACTTGGCCTCAGAACTGCCACTGATATAAGGAGCAAAAGGTAACAACTCAAAGAACTTCTGCTGATATTCGTCAACAGACATACTACCCTGCTTAAGATTCAGGAGCTCAATCGTCTTTGCCTGGCGAAGGACTGGAGGAAAATACAGCTGCATGAAAGCTGCACGGAAGTCGGCCCAAGTCACCCTACCCTGGGACTAGACTATCGGCGCAGAAGTCGATCGCCACCACTTGCGCGCACGGCCCTCGAGAAGAAAACCAAGGGTCTCCATCTGCTGCTCCTCGGTGCACTGGAATGCACGGAAACAACTCTCCATGCGCTCTAACCAATCCTCAGCATCATCGGGAGTCTCACCGCCGACTAAAGGCTTAGGCCCCATCTGAATGAAACGGTGCAAATCAAAACGCCTAGGACCATCCCGACGATGACGATGTTCACGATGACGCCTACGATCGTCCTGGTCACCCCAACGACCTACACTTCCCTGACTACTCTCATCACCAAAGTGGTCAGCCATCGCTACAAGATAGAATGGGGAAAAATGGTAAAATGGTCAACGAAAATCCTAAAACAGAATCTATATCCCAAAATCGTAAGCATGCTCTGATACCATAAATGTAGTGACCCGTTCCAGAATCACCTACTAATGAAGAACTAAGCATGCAATTAACTTAAATAATAATAATCAGAGATAACAGCGGAAATATGGCCGACGACAATAGTTATACAACCCAATCGAAATCAGAACAACTTAAAATATATTCGGTACAACCATATTGAATAGAATAGTACTGAAAACTAAACCAACCAGCTACTCACGTCCTCCTCCTCCTCCTCCTGAGCTGTCCAACCTGAGGCCTGCCCCGTGGGAATGGGGTGTCCAAGATAAACAAAACCGAGGACGTGAGCGATAAGAACGCCCAGTACAAAAGCATGAGTATACAAACCTATATGAAATGCACATGCTATGATATGATACCAGGGTAGTCAAGAAATAGGAGTCACAAAGGATCTCAAAATGCTCAGTCTAGAGGCGCCAAGTGGATAGTGCCGCGCGGTACTCCTCTGGGTCACTGCATCCACTACAAGAACAGACGTGGACCTAAAATGTCCCGGATCACCGAAGCTCTCCGGACCCGTCGGCCACTGTGTACTCTCGGTGTCCATGCGTCCACAAGACAAGACAGGGCTGAGCGGCCCCACAAGATATAGCTTATCTCGAAAGAGATACAGCTCAACAGTAAAGGCTATCTCGAAGGAGATACGGCTCAACATGAAATGCAACATGCATCATAAAACGTGACATAATAGCATGCATCATATGACATATATCAATGCACCACATAATCATGCAACACATATAAGGATGTATACTCGACCAGGATATCTCGGATAGTACTTTCGTACCTCTATCACAGCAAGCCTAGCCTTACGCAACACCGCTAATCAGGTCTAGAACAAGCCTACGCATCAAAAGCATACCCAATGAACAATACTACCATGCTCGACTAGCAAAACCAGTACTACCAAAGGTTTAGGGTTTACCTTCGTCCGTCGACAGCCCTTTGATGTCGATTGCCTCGTAACTCAGGCGTCGCTACGCTACCAATCCTGGCAGCTCTTGGCTATCGCTCGACCAACAACTAACCCTAGAAACCTTCCAAACCTCTCAACTAGGAGACACAACTTCAAGAATTTGCAATCCAAAATGAGGAATTCCGAGCACTATTTATAGGCTATGTTCGGATCCACCGAACACACTTCGGAACGTCCGAACTCCTACGTGTCCATCGGCTCTTGACACCTCATGATCGGATCCACCGAACCTACACTTCGGATCATCCGAACTTGCATGCAAACTGACGTGTCAATCAACTCTTGACACCTCATGATCGGATCCACCGAACCCACTTCGGATCGTCCGAACTCTTCGGTGCTACCGAACCATCTTCGGTCCGTCCGATCATGACCATGGTCAAAATTACACATTAAACCTTCTTAATCACCATTAATCCATTAATTACCCAATTTGGAATTCGGGCTACTACAGGTACGGCTCCGATATCAAAAGCACCGTACCGATTAGCACCGACAGAGATGGCAGAGCTTAAGAAGCATATTCAAGAACTTCTAGATAAGGAGTTCATTTGCCCGAGTTTTTCTCCATGGGGCACGCCAGTCTTATTTGTGAAGAAGAAGGATGGCTCTATGAAGCTTTGCATTGATTACCGGGAGTTGAACAGGGTTATAGTGAAGAACAAATACCCACTTCCGAGGATTGAGGATTTTTTTGACCAGTTGCAGGGAGCTTCGATATTCTCCAAGATAGATCTGCGTTCCGGTTATCACCAGTTGAGGGTGAAAGATGCTGATGTTTCCAAGACTGCTTTTAGGACTTGTTATGGTCACTACGAGTTCCTTGTGATGCCGTTCGGTCTGACTAATGCGCCAGAGATCTTCATGGATCTCATGAATCATGTATTTCAGCCGTATCTTGACCAGTTTGTGATAGTATTCATAGACGACAATCTCGTCTACTCCAAGAATCAGGAGGATCACAGCAGTCACCTCACCACACTGTTGCAGACCTTGCAGAAGCACAAGATATTCGCAAAGTTCAATAAGTGAGAATTCTGGTTAGAGAATGTGGCGTTCTTAGGCCACATTGTTTCCAGCAGTGTATTGAGGTAGACTCAGCAAAAGTTTCAGCAGTCAGAGATTGGGTTGTGCCACAGAATGCATCAGAGATCCGCAGTTTTCTTGGACTAGCAGGATATTATCGGAAGTTCATTAAGGGATTCTCTTCTATTGTCGTTCCACTCACATCATTGACCAAGAAGAATGCTAAATTTGTGTGGAGCGAGGAGTGTCAGAAGAGTTTCGATACTTTGAAGCAAGCTCTTATCTCAGCACCAGTTTTGGCCATGCCGTCAGGGCCCGGAGATTTTGTGTTGTATACCGATGCTTCGAAGCTCGGTTTTGGCGCAGTATTGATGCAGCATGGGAAGGTGATAGCGTATGCTTCTCGTCAGTTGAAAACCCATGAGAACTACCCTACCCATGATCTAGAGTTGGCCGCCGTAGTTTTTGCCTTGAAGATTTAGAGGCATTATCTGTATGGAGAGAAGTGTCAGATCTTTACCGACCACAAGAGCCTCAAGTATTTCTTTAGACAGAAGGAGCTGAACATGCGTCAGAGGTGTTGGTTGGAGCTTGTGAAGGATTATGACTGTGACATTAGCTACCACCCGGGTAAAGCTAATATAGTTGCGGATGCATTGAGCAAAAAAGTCGCAGTGATGGCTCATTTGACGATTCAGAGACCCCTTCAGAATGAGATGCAGAGATTTGGTCTAGAGACTTATCCTCGAGGTAGATTTCTCCGTCTATCTACCTTGACTAATCAGTCCTCTCTTCTAGACCGTATTCGCAGTGGTCAGTCAGCAGATGAGCAGTTAGCAAAGTGGAATCAGAGAGATGAGGTCAAGGGCAGTGTCTTGTATACAGTGAGCGATGGTATAGTGAGATATCGAGACAGGATGTGGGTTCCCAGCAGTGATTCTCTCCAAGCAGATATTCTAACAGAGGCCCACATGTTGTCGTACTCTATTCACCGTGGGAGTACGAAGATGTACAAAGATCAGTAGTTATTGTATTGGTGGCCCGGAATGAAGAAGAACATCAGACGTTTTGTATCTGAGTGTCTGACTTGTCAGATAGTGAAGACGGAGCATCAGAGACCAGCAGGTTTGCTCAAGTCTCTTCCTATTGCTGAGTGGAAGTGGGAGAATGTTACGATGGACTTCGTGACCGGTTTGATGAAGTGAGTCAGAGGATCAAATGCCATCTGGGTGATTGTATATCGTCTTACCTAATCAGCACACTTCTTGCCTATTAAGACGACTTTCACCATGATTCAGTATGCAGAGTTGTATATCCGTGAGATAGTCCGACTTCATGGTATCCCAGTTTCTATCGTATCTGCAGAGACCCTAGATTCACTTCCGCATTCTGGAAGAGTTTTCATTCGGCAGTGGGTACGAAGTTGCTGTTTAGCACAACTTTCCATCCGCAGACAGATGGGCAGTCAAAGCGAGTTATTCAGATCTTGGAGGATCTTCTCCGTGCTTGTGTGATTGATTTCTCAGGGAGTTGGGAGTCGAACTTGCCATTAGTAGAGTTCACCTATAACAACAGTTTTCAGTCGTCTATAGGTATGGCTCCGTATGAGGAACTGTATGGCCGCAAGTGCAGATCTCCTGTTCATTGAGATGAAGTAGGAGAGAGATCAGAGTTGGGTCCAGAGATTATTGAGCAGGCTGCCGATGTAGTAGTTAAGATCTGTGATATGATGAGGACTGCTCAGAGTCGACAGAAAAGTTATGCAGATCAGAGGAGGAGAGACCTAGAGTTTGCCGTTGGCGACCATGTCTTTGTGAAGGTAGCACCTATGATGGTTTTCATGCAATTTGGGAAGAAAGGAAAGCTCAGTACGAGATTCATTGGACCATTTGAGATCCTCGACAGGGTTGGGACTCTAGCTTATCGTGTGGCTCTTCCGTCGAATCTGGCCGGAGTACACAATGTGTTACACGTCTCTATGCTGAGGAATTATATGGCAAATCCTTCGCATGTCATGAACTTTGAGCCGTTGTAGCTTACTCCGAACCTGTCTTATGAGGAGAGACCTGTGCAGATCTTAGACAGACAGGAGAAGAAGTTTCGGAACAAGCTAGTTAAGCGAGTGAAAGTCAAATGGCTCAACCATTCAGAGGAGGAAGCTACGTGGGAGTCTGAGCCCGAGATGAGGAGTCGGTACCTCGAGTTATTCGGTGAGTTTTAATTTCGAGAACGTAATTTCTTTTAAGGGGGGGAGGGTTGTAGAACCCGTAAATCAGACTACGTATAAGCCATGCATAATTCCTAGTATCTTAAATTAAAATGATTTTTATTTCATGAGTATTTAAATTCCTTTATTTAAATTTAATTATTTTATGATGTAGTTTAATTTTATCTTTTCAGTTAATTCAGTGAGGCCGAACTGGAGTTGGAGTTTTGAGATAAAATTTAAAATTAAAAAAACATTCCCAGAGTTTATTGTAGCTAACTAGTAAGTTAATTTAAGTTAAAAAGAGGTTTAAGGAATTATTTAAGTAACTTGAGGTATGTAGGAAATAAGTTCATTCAGGTTCCATAATTAATGTGTTAATTCACTAAATTATTTAAAGGATAGATAAGGCTCTAAAGGTTTAAAATACACTAACTAAACAATATTTCCCCTCCATTTATTTGATTAATTTCGGTCACCCCTTAAGTGAGATAACAATTCTTTGACAACTCACAACCTTTGATCCTTTCTTTGTCATTTCTTAACATGATAATCCTTTAATTTATTAACCACCATTAATTAATAATAGATCATTATCCTAGCCTTGTTTAGCATGAAGAATTGGTCACCCCATCTATCCCTCCAACAATCATTTTGATATCAAACCATTTCAAATTCAAAATAGAGCAAGACTTGGTCTTGCCATCCCTTTTATATTGCAAATCCCTCCATCTCTCCTAACCATCATTCCCCCTTCCTCACCACCAAAATTCAGAGGGAAAACCAGAGAGAAATCGTGAGGTAGCCATAGAAAATAGGAGAGAAAAATCGAGTAGAATCAAGAACAAGAAGATCACTCCCTCTCCTCCGCGCCGCGTTTTTGCTATCAAGGTTGATGGATCTGATCTTGGCTGCCCTATGGGCTATAACCATGGTTATAAAATCTCCTTATTATGTCTAAGACGTGACCAAGTCTCCCTTTCAAGGATTGGTCCATGGTGGAATCGATTTTTAAATAAAAGAACAAGAACGGATTTTCGGCCCCTCCATTTTTATTTCCAGCAAGTGTAGTTTTGATTTGTATGGTGTGGTATGAATCTTGGTTGGCCTCTGGACCATAGCCACGGTTCAAACCATACCCCTTGATGTCTAGATCATGCCATGGTCAACAAAATGGCCAGTGGAATGGTCCATGACAGCAAGAAGCGTCGCAACACCCCACGCACAGAATTAAGTGCTCGGGTGGAATTTTTGGTTGGTTTCGGATGTGGTGCGAATTGTGGCTGGCCTAGGGCCCTTTGACATGGTTCAAACCATACCCTAGGATGTTGGTAAGAGTCTCTGGTCGGTGGTTCAAGCCCAAATGTCCGGTAGTCTCGAAAACGACACAAGGAAGCGAAGGCACGGCTGTTGTATTTTGTGGACAGCAAGTGGTGCGTTGGTTCAGAGGCTCGTTTGAGTTCTTTGTTGGCTTTTAGCGTATGGCCTTGAACTAGACAATGCCTCATTGAGATAGAAAGGTCATGTTTTTGCCCATCATGATTCGGATCATTTTAGAGGTCGTACGAGAATTTACGGTGCGATGTGCCAAATTGACTCTCGAAAGAGCGTTTCATGTTTTGGCCTCCATTCACCAAAATTTCGACTTGCATCATTTTTGGGGCATTATTTCATCATTTTAGGTGTATTTTAATCATGACTAAATGATGGTTCGATGTTGGTTCGGGTTGGCACGAAGTCATGATTAAACACGAAGTCGTTGGGCGTAATTGTCTCGTTTTTGGATTCAATTACAAAGTTTGGTCAAGAAAATCATTTGCATATTTTTCATGTTAAATTTAGGTCGCAGCAAGCCTGGGAACGATCCAACCCATGTGGTAAAATAATACAGGATATTTAATTATGCTATTTAATTACATTACGTGCATAAAAATATAAAATATTCATTTTCAGATTTATGCGATATTGCTTGTGGTCACTTTACTATCGTTACTTCACCCGATCGTCAGTTACCGGTCAGTTCAGTTCAGTTCCACCCATTATACTGTGGCATTAGTCTGATCAGACAAACATTACTTCACCCGGTCGTCAGCTACCGGTCAGTTCAGTCCAGTTCAATTCACTGCAGGGACCACTTGCGTAGACCATAATCTCACTAGAAAATTATTACATGCTATTTCATTACAGGGCTCCAAGTAGCAAACATTTTCACTGTGATTTTTTAGTTCAGTTATGCAAGTATTATAATTAATCATGACACGATATTTTACGTTATGCCTCATGACATGATATTTTCACTCCCATGTAATTTTATTATATTATTTACTCGTTATTTACGATATATGCATGCTGAGTCTTTAGACTCACTAGACTTGATTGTTGTAGGTACTGATGAGGTCGGGACCGAAGGCGGGGACCAGTGAGCTAGCTTGGGTTGGCAGTAGTGGAACCCGAGGACCTCATTTTCAGCATTTACCATTTTTATGCTCAAACATTTTTTCAGTTGTTGGATTACTTTAACTTGTTATTTTGCAAACAATAATTTCTTCCGCTACTATTTTGAACATTAAACTTGATTTATCAGTTTATTTTATGAATGAGCATTTTAATTATTTTAATTATTTTAAAACTAAAATTTTAAATTGTCCGCAAATTTTCAAACACGAATTTTCGGGCCAATATATGATATCATCTGTGGAATGTTGTTGCGTCAACTTGACTCGAATACAAACTCTTCCTTGCCCAATGGTATGACCCTCACTGATTTTTATTGGAAATCGATGGACACTCCATTATTCGACAACCAATGCACTTCTAGAATGATGTCAAACTCAAGCATCCGCAATACTATAAGGTCAACGTAGACTGTGTGGCCCTGTAGCTCGATAAACAAAAATGCGGAAGCTAAATCGAGCGTTACCTCCAGCCATTGAATCATTTTGATTTTTCTGATTTTCCTCCGATTGAAGCCTTCTAAACACTCCAATATCTCTGTAGATGGTGTATTATTCTGTATGAGATTGTGTACTTAGGGACCTCAATGCCTTCGGTATTTATAGGCAACTCATACCATCAACGAGTTTATTGTGAGAGCTTAATTATCAAAGAGGAGATACGTGCACATCTCAAATTTTTAAAATTTGAGGCTGCATGTGCTGTTCGTAAAAAATGGTAGGTTTATTGGCCGTCGCCAATTCCTACACGCCACGCCTCTTTTAATATGTGTCATATTTCTTACATCCAAGGAACCACCCACTATCCCAAGTCTCGATCCGCATAGCCATCACGGCTTCGAACCAAACTCCATCAAATTCCCACTCCTGCACCTACAGCTATCACACCCGATTGTTACCTGCTCTTGACAATCCAACTCAGCAGCCCCTTGCACCACAAAACCGAAACGTGAGTAGCAAGCATGAAAGAAAATGCAAGAATACATGCACAAACCGAAAACTCTTCATGCCATGAACTGGATCGAAATATTTCATGCATAATACATACACATCAGACATATATTACGTGAATGATGCAGAAAAGATGTTACATAGCGTGCCTTGATGCAATAAACGCAAGAAAACTCGAAGCGGGGAACGCCAGGGGAACTTTGATGCAAGAATGAGCTATGGCCGAGAGGTTGCTGCTGATTTTCTTGAGGAAACCGAGAGAAATGAGAGAGGAGGGGTGGTGTAGGCTGATAGGAGGATTAAGTTTAGGTTAAGGTTAGCTTAGGATGCTAATTAAATAGTTAGGAAAATGCTAATAGGCCAAGAGTTGGGTTTAAATGGGGATAAAATGAATTTAGGATCCATTAAGCTTAAAAATAAGCTCATTAAGTCCAAACACATCCCTGAAAAATATTTCGGGTAGGCAAGTTCTTGAAAATATTATCCGAACTCTCAAAAAGTTCTCCGATTTGATAAAATTCGCGTACCGCCAAAAATTAAAATCCTGCGGGTAAAAATACCCAAAATTTCCATTTTCGAAAAATACTCTTAAAATGCTTTAAGTTAATTTATAAAAATAAATCGTATAATAAAATAATTTTCCTGAAAATTATTCGGCCTCCGATCCTCGTTTGAACGTGAAATGCATCTAGAAATTCTAATGCATGAATTTCATGAATTAAATCCTATCATACATGAATTATGCCTAAAATGCATAAAAATAATTAAACATAAATTAATGAAATAAACAAGCATTTAATGCTTTAAAAACAATTAAATAAAATACCAAAGAAGTTTAATAACTTGCATGCATGCCAAATTTTTAAATTATATTTACTAACATGCTAAATTACCACTTCTTAAATGAGTCTTTATTAACTTATCTCAATACTCCATCTCCAGTCCGGCCTCACTTATTTAACTGAAAATATTATAATTAAACTACTGCGTAAAATAAATAAATTTAAAGAAAAGAATTTAAATATTCATACAATAAAAATCATTTTAATTTTAAATACTAGAATTATGCATGACTTATACGTAGTCTAATTTACGGGTTCTACAACATGCGTTGTACTTAAGAATTTTTTTTTAAAATTAGCGAAAAATAGTTTTTATTTTTATTTTTTAGAATTATATTATATTTTTTAATTTAAATATTTATTTAATTTCACTAATTTTTTAAAATATCATCCCGTGCATCGCACGGGTTAAATACTTGTCTTCAAAATAGCGCACCTGCGCTATATTTGGCGTGGAGGGAACCCTGCGCCAATTTGTCGCAGGGAAGTTGTAATGCCCAAGATTTTGTATCATGTTAATCTGAGATTATTAATTATTAGTGGACACGATTATAACCCGGACCAAGAAATAGGAAGAGCCAAGAGGTGGGCCGAAAGTGTCTCGCCCGGGCGGAAGTTTTTGTCCGCTCGAGCGAGACGGAATTCTGAAAGAGGGCCGAGAGTTACTCGCTCGGGCGGAAGTTTGTGCTCGCCCGAGCGAGACTGCTTGAATTGCGAGGGCCGAGAGTTACTCGCCCGGGCGGAAACTTATGTCCGCCCGAGCGAGAGACGTGGTTGGCCAAGGACGAGCCACTTGCTTGGCTGCATGTCGTGTATATATATATATATATGTACATGCAATTCATCCTCAGAAACAAGAAACGGAAGCTCGGGGAAAGTTTAGCTTTTGATCTTAAATTCAATCGTGCGATCAATCCGTCCGTCTGATTTTGATTCTGACTTCGGTACCGAGTTCCTAGCAACGTAGGCTACAACTGGACGTAAGTTTTGCTACGTTTTGACATGCTTTGAAATTATGCTATTGTCAGAATTGAATGGAACTCATATATGTTGTTCTTGACATAGTAGACATCATAGAATCGAAGTCAGATTAAGAAATAGACTGATTATGGAATTGTTATGATTTTCTGATTATAATCAGTTGATACCGGACAGATTTGGATTATGGATTGATTATAGATTGTATTGGATATGAGTTATAGATTGTAACTATTATCTAGTGAATTGGTATAGACGGGGATATTGGAATTGTACCGTTATACCGGTGATTTTGAATTAAATCCAGATTGATCAGATTATTATGGAATTGACTGGTATATTGATATGAGACTGTTGATATTGTCAGTACCAGACAGGCCTTGAGGTCAGGACTTTGACTGAGCGGGAAACCGAGACTGCAAAGAAAGGTATAAGTCAATGTGGTATTGGGAGATGGACTTGAGTCGGCTGGACTTGGGTTTCCCTAAATCACATACTTTATTTATTGCATTGATATTTGCATTTATTTGATTAATATACTTGTGCTCTTGATATTTAGATGACAGGTATTAGTCGAACTGTCTTGTGACACACCGTGCCGGATAGTGGTGGTATCGCCACGGCACATTGCACGATGTCACAAGATAGGATGCTAGCGATAGGGCTACAGTCCATGACGGATAGGTCAGGACACTGGATGTATGGTTATATCGAGTAATGGAATCCATTACGGAATTCGATATAGGAACACCATATTTGGTTATATCGAGTAAAGGGGTTGGAATTCTTCTATTACTGAATTCGATATAGGAATACCGGGGCACTGGTTATATCGAGTAATAGAGATTATGGTTCCCTCCTTTACGGAATTCGATATAGGAATACCACATCTGGAAACCGGGATCCCTAGACTATGATTGAGTCTGTCTTAAATGATGTAGCTACGAGTATTGTTTATGTTTCGGATTATGATACATATTCATGTTACCTGATTACATGCTTTATATTGTTTATATGGTTGCATGTTTCATTGATTTATACTGGGAGTATATTCTCACCGGTTTATCCGGCTGTTGTCTTGTCTGTATGTGTACTTGACAACAGGTGGGACAGGTTCAGGGTCGAGGAGATGAAGAGCTAGATCGTGATTAGAGTGGTGGCACTGGACTTGGACTAGATGTAGGGTTAAACACTTGACTTTAGTTTTAAACCCTAGTTTGAATAAATGTTGAAATACAGGACTGGTATTTTATATATATACTGATATGTATATATGGTTTGATTTCACTACGTTCCGCATTTTAAAAAAAAAAAAATTTAGACCCTGTTTTCAATTGATTAATTAGTCCCATTTATGATTAAGAACTTGATTAGCGTCCGGGTCCCCACAACAGGTGGTATCAGAGCGATAGATCCTTGAGATTGAGATAGGAGCTAGTGAGCGGGGTAGAATGAGATTTTCTTTCCTTGCTTTTGATTGCTAGCATGTTTACCGCTTTAATACATGTTACCTGACTTATCTGCTATTGATATGGTATTGTGTATTATTGGAATGGATCAGCTGTAAGATGATCCAGGGAGGCTTGAAACAGGATTATTGTTGGAACCGCTAACCCTTTTGGTTATCAGATATGCCTCCGAGGAGAATGCCAGAACAGGGGAGTACCTCGAATCCTCCCATGGATGTGACACCTACAGCAATGGAGAAATTGCTGAAACGGTTTCAGTCATTTCATCCACCGACTTTGAAAGGAACGGAGAACTCCGTGGATTGTGAAAGTTGGTTGGACGACATTGAATCACTGTTTGACTCTTTGGAGTATACGGAGGAAAAGAGGGCGAAACTGATAATACACCAGTTGCATGATGTTGCTAAACACTGGTGGATTACGACAAAAAGGGCATTGGAACAGCGAGGTACGGCAATTACCTGGAATGTGTTTAAGACTGAATTTTATCTACGGTTCTTTCCAGTTTCTTATAGGAAGGACAAGGGAGCCGAGTTTGCAAACCTGAAACAAGGCCAGTTGAACATTGAGGATTATGTGGCTAAGTTTTCGACACTACTCCGATTTGCTCCCCACGTAGCTGAACATGATGAGGCCGTAGCAGACCAGTTCATAAATGGCCTAAATCCTGAGATTTTTACGCTGGTGAATACTGGGAGGCCCAACAATTTCACCGATGCCCTGAATAGAGCCAAGGGAGCCGAGGCAGGCCTGATGAGGCAGAAAGAGGCTTCGTTTGTGCTTCCAGCACCGGGACAGCAACCACCTCCTAGATTTGAAGGTGGCAGCAGCGGTAGCGGAAAGAAGGATTTCTTGAAGGCTAGAGGGAAGCAATTCAAGAAATCAGGGACTACCTCGTCCAGTTCGAGTGGCTCTAGACAGACCGGTCAGATCCAGAGCTATGCAGGACCATACTGTGGTACTTGTGGAGGGAGGCATTCCACAGATCAGTGCCGAGGAGTAGTTGGCAGCTGTCGTATCTGTAGACAGCAAGGACACTTTGCTCGAGTGTGTCCCCAAAGGAGTGCCCAGGGATCACAGGCTGCTGAGTCATCTGGATCAGCGGCTCAGACATGTAGACGACCGTCTGCCGTGCACACTTTTCAGCCAGCACCGTCTACTCTGTCACAGCAGAGGCCAGGAGGGGGCCAGATCGTGAGCCAGCCTCCGAGACAGCAGGCCAGAGTTTTTGCTTTGACCGAGGAGCAGGCACAGGATGCACCTGATGATGTAGTTGCAGGTAACTGTTTTATTTCTGGTTATCCTGCTTACGTACTGATTGATACTGGTGCATCACATACTTTTATGTCTGAGCGATTTGCTTTAATGCATTCATTGCCTGTTGAGTCCTTAGCTACTGTAGTATCTGTCACGTCGCCGTTAGGAACAGGGTTAATATCGGTAAAATCTGTGAAATCGTGTATACTGCAGTACGATGGGCATACGATTGATTTAGACTGTATGGTTATTGGTTTATCTGATTTTGATTGCATTGTCGGCATCGACATGTTGACCAAGTACCGAGCTACATACGATTGTTTCCACAAGATTGTTCGATTCAGACCTGAGATGGCTAAGGAGTGGAAATTTTACGGTAAGGGTTCTCGAGCGAGAATTCCTTTAATATCTGCAATGGATATGACTCGATTATTGCAGAAGGGAGCGGATGGATTCCTGGTATATTCAGTTGACTTACTGAAAACGAGCCCAGCATTGGCAGATTTGCCAGTGGTGTGCGAGTTTGCTGATGTCTTTCCAGATGAGATTCCGGGATTGCCTCCGATTCGAGAGATAGACTTCAGCATTGAGCTAATGCCAGGAACAGTTCCGATTTCGAGAGCTCCTTACAGGATGGCACCGATCGAGTTGAAAGAATTGAAAGAACAGTTGGAGGATTTACTGGCCAAAGGATATATCAGACCGAGTGTATCTCCTTGGGGTGCTCCAGTACTGTTCGTGAGAAAGAAAGACGGGTCGATGAGACTTTGTATCGACTATAGGCAACTGAACAAGGCAACGGTAAAGAATAAATACCCCTTGCCTCGTATTGATGATCTGTTTGATCAGTTGCAAGGTTCATCTGTGTATTCCAAGATCGACTTGAGATCTGGATACCATCAACTGAGAGTCAGGGACTCTGATATCTCAAAGACAGCATTCAGAACGAGGTATGGACATTATGAGTTTATTGTCATGCCATTTGGTTTGACGAATGCACCGGCGGTATTTATGGGATTGATGAACCGCGTATTTCAGAAATACTTAGATGATTTTGTGATCATATTCATTGATGATATATTGATTTATTCAAAGAATATGATTGAGCATGCTAATCATCTGAGGACGGTGTTGAGAATTCTGAGAACTGAGAAGTTGTATGCGAAACTGTCGAAATACGAGTTTTGGCTGAAACAGGTTGTGTTTTTGGGTCACATTATATCGGGAGACGGTATATCAGTTGATCCTAGTAAGGTTGAGGCAGTGATTTCTTGGCCGAGACCTACATCTGTGCCGGAAATTCGCAGTTTTATGGGTTTGGCAGGATATTACCGACGATTTATTCAAGATTTTTCGAGTATTGCCAAACCGATTACACAGTTGACTCAGAAAAATGCCCCGTTTAATTGGTCTGAGGAATGTGAGACCAGTTTTCTTGAATTAAAGAAAAGATTAACCAGTGCGCCTGTGTTGACGATTCCTTCAGGTACTGGTGACTTTGTGGTTTATTGTGATGCATCTCACAGAGGGTTGGGATATATACTGATGCAGCGAGGGCATGTCATTGCCTATGCCTCTAGACAATTGAAACCACATGAGACTCGTTACCCAATTCATGATCTTGAATTGGCAGCCATAGTCTTTGCATTGAAGATATGGCGACATTATCTGTACGGTGAGAAATTCGAAATTTATTCTGATCATAGCTTGAAATATCTGTTTTCGCAATCAGAATTGAATATGAGACAGCGAAGATGGCTGGATTTATTGAAAGATTTCGATTGTGAAATCAAGTATTATCCAGGGAAGTCCAATGCAGCAGCTGATGCACTGAGTCGAAAGGTATGTGCACTATCCTTATCGACGATTGGTGTATCGAATTTGATAGAAGACTGCTGTTTGTCTGGATTAGAATTTGAAACAGATTATGGACCGTTAAGACTTTATACGGTGCAAGTAGAACCAGAGCTGATTATGAGAATTAAGGCAGCTCAGCGAGGTGATCAGAATGTACAGAAATCAGTATCGATGGTTAGAGCAGGACATCGATCAGAGTATCAGGTACGTGATAACGTCTTGTATGTGAATAATCGCCTGGTTGTGCCGAATGTTTCAGATTTGAGACGACAGATATTGTCAGAAGCGCACAACAGTCGATTCAGTATTCATCCTGGTGGCAGAAAAATGTATAATGATTTAAAGACACAGTATTGGTGGAAACAAATGAAATCTGATGTGACCGAATTTGTAGCCAAGTGTCTGAATTGCCAACAGGTGAAAGCTGAAAGAAAGAAACCAGGAGGATTGTTACAGAGTTTGTCCATTCCTGAATGGAAATGGGATCACATTTCCATGGATTTTGTGACACAGTTGCCGAGATCCTCCCGAGGTTGTGATGCGATTTGGGTCGTGATTGATCGATTGACCAAATCAGCATGTTTTATTCCATACAAGATGACGTACCGATATGATCAGATGACTGATATTTATGTCAAGGAAGTGGTTAGATTGCACGGAGTGCCGAAGTCGATTGTTTCAGATCGTGATCCTCGATTTACTTCCCACTTCTGGCAGAGTTTACAGCAAGCTCTTGGTACGAAGTTACATTTGAGCACCGCATATCATCCACAGACCGATGGACAGTCAGAGCGAACTATCCAGACCCTGGAAGATATGCTGAGAACAGTGGTGCTAGATTTTAGCACTACTTGGCAAGATGCATTGCCTCTTTGTGAGTTTTCGTACAACAACAGCTATCAGACGAGTATTGAGATGGCACCATTCGAAGCGTTGTACGGAAAGAAATGTCGATCCCCTCTGTATTGGGATGATATCTCTGAAGTTCCTGAGACTGGACCTGAGATGATCAGAGATATGACCGAGAAAGTGAAATTGATTCAGAAGAAAATGAAGGCAGCTCAGGACAGACAAGCCAAGTATGCCAACATCAGACGACGACCGTTGGTATTTGAGGCTGGAGACCGAGTATTCCTGAAGATTTCTCCTTTCAGAGGTGTTAGCAGATTTGGCAAGAAAGGGAAATTGTCTCCACGATATGTAGGTCCTTATGAGATTCTCGAAAAGATAGGAGATCGTGCCTATCGACTTGCTTTGCCGCCTTCATTATCTGAGATACATGATGTCTTTCATGTATCGATGCTGCGGAAATATCTCCCTGATGATTCTCACGTGATTCGACCAGACGAGACTGAGCTGGATGAGACATTGAGTTATGTTGAGAAACCGATCCGGATTATCGATCGTAAAGAAAAACAGCTCAGAACAAAGACGATTCCTCTTGTGAAAGTACAATGGACTCGTCATGGGGTTGAAGAAGCCACGTGGGAGACTGAATCAGATATGAGACAGGAATTCCCAGCATTATTTCACTGATGTAAATTTCTTATACAGTGTTTGTATATACTCCTTATTGATACGAATGAAATGCTCGTGATTTCGAGGACGAAATCGTATCTTAGGGGGGGAAAAATGTAATGCCCAAGATTTTGTATCATGTTAATCTGAGATTATTAATTATTAGTGGACACGATTATAACCCGGACCAAGAAATAGGAAGAGCCAAGAGGTGGGCCGAAAGTGTCTCGCCCGGGCGGAAGTTTTTGTCCGCTCGAGCGAGACGGAATTCTGAAAGAGGGCCGAGAGTTACTCGCTCGGGCGGAAGTTTGTGCTCGCCCGAGCGAGACTGCTTGAATTGCGAGGGCCGAGAGTTACTCGCCCGGGCGGAAACTTATGTCCGCCCGAGCGAGAGACGTGGTTGGCCAAGGACGAGCCACTTGCTTGGCTGCATGTCGTGTATATATATATATATATGTACATGCAATTCATCCTCAGAAACAAGAAACGGAAGCTCGGGGAAAGTTTAGCTTTTGATCTTAAATTCAATCGTGCGATCAATCCGTCCGTCTGATTTTGATTCTGACTTCGGTACCGAGTTCCTAGCAACGTAGGCTACAACTGGACGTAAGTTTTGCTACGTTTTGACATGCTTTGAAATTATGCTATTGTCAGAATTGAATGGAACTCATATATGTTGTTCTTGACATAGTAGACATCATAGAATCGAAGTCAGATTAAGAAATAGACTGATTATGGAATTGTTATGATTTTCTGATTATAATCAGTTGATACCGGACAGATTTGGATTATGGATTGATTATAGATTGTATTGGATATGAGTTATAGATTGTAACTATTATCTAGTGAATTGGTATAGACGGGGATATTGGAATTGTACCGTTATACCGGTGATTTTGAATTAAATCCAGATTGATCAGATTATTATGGAATTGAATGGTATATTGATATGAGACTGTTGATATTGTCAGTACCAGACAGGCCTTGAGGTCAGGACTTTGACTGAGCGGGAAACCGAGACTGCAAAGAAAGGTATAAGTCAATGTGGTATTGGGAGATGGACTTGAGTCGGCTGGACTTGGGTTTCCCTAAATCACATACTTTATTTATTGCATTGATATTTGCATTTATTTGATTAATATACTTGTGCTCTTGATATTTAGATGACAGGTATTAGTCGAACTGTCTTGTGACACACCGTGCCGGATAGTGGTGGTATCGCCACGGCACATTGCACGATGTCACAAGATAGGATGCTAGCGATAGGGCTACAGTCCATGACGAATAGGTCAGGACACTGGATGTATGGTTATATCGAGTAATGGAATCCATTACGGAATTCGATATAGGAACACCATATTTGGTTATATCGAGTAAAGGGGTTGGAATTCTTCTATTACGGAATTCGATATAGGAATACCGGGGTACTGGTTATATCGAGTAATAGAGATTATGGTTCCCTCCTTTACGGAATTCGATATAGGAATACCACATCTGGAAACCGGGATCCCTAGACTAGGATTGAGTCTGTCTTAAATGATGTAGCTACGAGTATTGTTTATGTTTCGGATTATGATACATATTCATGTTACCTGATTACATGCTTTATATTGTTTATATGGTTGCATGTTTCATTGATTTATACTGGGAGTATATTCTCACCGGTTTATCCGGCTGTTGTCTTGTCTGTATGTGTACTTGACAACAGGTGGGACAGGTTCAGGGTCGAGGAGATGAAGAGCTAGATCGTGATTAGAGTGGTGGCACCGGACTTGGACTAGATGTAGGGTTAAACACTTGACTTTAGTTTTAAACCCTAGTTTGAATAAATGTTGAAATACAGGACTGGTATTTTATATATATACTGATATGTATATATGGTTTGATTTCACTACGTTCCGCATTTAAAAAAAAAAAAAAAATTTAGACCCTGTTTTCAATTGATTAATTAGTCCCATTTATGATTAAGAACTTGATTAGCGTCCGGGTCCCCACAGAAGTTACTTTTTTTTTTTTTAATTATAAATATTTAAGAATATAAATATTATTTATCTAATAATACGATATTATTATTATATTAATTTAATAATTAGATATATTTAAAAATATTTTTTTATTATTTTAATAATTAGATATTTAATAATAAAATTTAAAATATTTAATTATATAAATTTATAAATATATTTTTAAATAATTTTATAATTAAACATTTAACACACAAATTTATTGAATAATATTTAAACATTCGAAAACACAGTTGAAATAAAAATACAAATTCGAATTCAGATAATTTAAATGCAAATATAATAAAGGATAAACAAACTAAATCATCAATAATTTGAAATATCG
This sequence comes from Primulina eburnea, assembly GCF_022965805.1. NCBI lineage: Eukaryota > Viridiplantae > Streptophyta > Magnoliopsida > Lamiales > Gesneriaceae > Primulina > Primulina eburnea. The sequence goes on along the minus strand of NC_133108.1, from coordinate 22,584,075 downwards.
GATCCGAGAATATGTAATTATAATAAAAGATAAACAAACTAAATCATCAGTAATTATAACATATAATTATAATTATATCACTAAATTTTAAAAATTATACATTTAATAACTAATATTAACATTAATTATAATTATATTGTTAAATATATAAATAAATAGTAAACAAATGGAAAATTCTAGGAATATACTTTTTAGTGTAAGATTTGAAGTAAATGAGTTGGAGATGAATGTTATATTTGGTGCAGAAACTGCACTATTTTAATGCAGAAACTGCACCAAAATAGATTTATGGATTGGAGATGGCCTTAAAACAGGACTAACTACTGTACATTTTCCGTCTCAGCTAACCTTTCAAGAGCCTGTCAAGTTGGAAAATCGTCGCGACAAATCCGGCAGACGCATTTGTTTGTCCGATCTTTGTACTGTGTGTGAATTATCAGTTTTTATCTTCTTGATGATTTTAGTTTCGACAAAATTCGAATTCATCCTTTTCTTGACCGCAAAAAAAAAAAAAAAAACAGTTTTTTACTGATTTTCAAAAACCAATAAATTTCTGCCCCCGAAATTAACGACGTTTATTGAAAACACGTCCTTAGAATATCGATGAAATTAATATTTGTCACAATTATTTTTTAATGAAATTATATTATTTAAAATTTTAATATGTTTTTATTTTAAAATTTTTTATAATATATTTGAATATTTATCAAACATAATTTATTAAGTTATAATGTATTTGATTATTTAAGTAAAATTGTCAATATGTTTTAATTTTTATAAATTTTTATAATGTATTTGAATATTTATCAAACATAATAAGTTAATATTTTAATTATCAATATGGTTCTACACTAGTACAATACTCATGGATTAAGAACTCATTATCCAACTTATGATATATCTAAGTTCTATCGTTGCTATCAATTTTAACTTACGATAAATTGACAATAGAATTGTTGATTTTGATTTAAATTTAAATTTGACGGTTATATATATATATATATATATATATATATATATATATATATATATAAACCGTCGCTGATGAGCAACGAATTACCCAAAACTATCGCTAATTAGCTATAGTTTTTGAAAAAATCGTCGTTAATTTGAATCTAATTTAAAAAATTAAAAAAATTGTGACGTAATTTAATACATAAAAATTTAGTTTCAATTAGTTACAGAGATATTTTAAAAACTGTTGCTATGTAATTAATGTGACGTTTTTAATATTATGACGCTAATATTGCGATGGAATAATACATCTGTCGCTAATTTTAGAGACGGTTTAAAAAAAACGTCGTTAGTTTGCCCACGATTTTAAAAATCATTGTAAATTGCCTACGATTTTTTGAAATCGTGGGAAAATTCAATTAACAAAGATTATTTTAAACCGTCGCTAATTTGTCAACGGTTTTCAAATTCAAAAACTATCGTTAAATTGGCGACGAAATTCAAAATACCACTGGAAAATATAGCGACGCTTTTCTAAATTAACATTTTTTATAGTGCCTTTCTACCATGTAAGCTTGTTTTCAATGCTAGTCGTTCCTCCGATTGTTTTCCATGTTCAAGGTTGCTTGGAACCTTCACACCTGAAGATTTCATACATATATTTTTGAATATCTTTCCATATCGAATTAGCGATTAACTTCTCGGGACACACGAGTGGACTATTCGAGCAGTATAGGATGAAGTAGTCTCATAATCTTCTGATCATTTGTTATTTGCCATCACGAAATCCCCTTGAATATCCCCTTTTCCCTCAATTTCAGGCCATGGAAAATCCAAAAAAACTGCCAAATGTGCGGCTAAAATAATCATAATCATCGCGATGATCCATGATCTTCCTCAACTCCCGAGGATCACCAATAAGCACTGCTTTCCTTTTCTTTTACCAATGCTGAAAACCATGGAAACAGTGTGCATCAATGGGCTTCTGCTGTTATAGTAGGTGTCGAATGAGTCAACTTTTGACTTTGATTTTATTGACTATTATGTAAAAATAATATTTATTTTAATAATATTTTACGATTTTATCTTATTATAACATTTAATTTATTTGTATACTCATGTAAGATGCATATATAAAATTTTTGAATATGAAAAAGATACCATGAGATCTTACTCTCAACGTAAGGTAATAAAACTCATTAGGAAGTGCATCATATATTTTAAACATATTCCTAGTCGAATTAGCTGAGTGAAATAAGGATAAAATCCCTTGAGCTTGAGACTAGAATATGTGAAGGAAACATCATGTTTCATTGGTAAGGACATTAAGATGTCTATTTGAAACATTCACTACTTTTTAATTTTAAAATCTTATTAATTTTTTTTCCTTTATAAAATTCGAATCCTTTAATTAAAACCCTCATGCATTTAAAAATTTAAAATTGAACTTCAAAATAAAGTATAAAAATCTCTAATTAAATAATTAACATAATCTTTAAAACATTAACTATCAAGCTAATCGGAAAATAATGTCTCTCTGGAATGTACTACCGGACTCGACCTACTCAAGTGTCAGCGTTGTAATGGCCCGTATTTCGTATTTGTAAATTTGCGGAATTATTTAAATTTTTTTTCTTTTTAAATAAGTAACATGCCTCATTCATAAAATAAACTGTTAAAAAGATTTAATGTTTTAATGTAACAGCGGAAGCAAATATTGTTTTCAAACCACAATTTAAAAATAATGCGTCAAAGTAAAAACTGAGTTTGAGCATAAATAGTAAATGATAAAAAATGAGGTTCTCGGGTTCCTACTACTGGCGACCCAAGCTAGCTCACTGGTCCCCGCCCTCGGTCCCGACCTCATCAGTATCTACAAAAATCAAGTCTAGTAAGCCTAAAGACTCAGCATGCATATATCGTGAATAACAAGTAAATATATCATAAAATTTCGTGTATCATAAACATATCGTCTCGTAAAGCGTAACGTGAAAATCATGTCATGAGTAATTATAAACGTGCACACCTGAAAATCATACGTAAAAGCTTTGCTCGATAGAGCTCTGTCATAACATATTATATCGTAATTTTTCTGTAGAGATAATGTTCAACGCAAGTGGCCCTTAACATAACATGAATCGTCTGATCAGACTAAACCACAGTATACTGGGCAGTAGAGATCATCACAGCCCTTGGACTGGATATCCGTACCCATACGTAATCGTAAACCGGTCGTAAGTCACCGGGTGAAGCAATCCCATAAGCGTAAGGTGGCCACAATACATATCGCATATATCTCAAAAATAACATTTTATATTTTATGCACGTAATATAATTATAACCCTGTTTTACCGAATGAGTTGGATTGTTCCCAGGCTCACTGCGACCAAATTCTAACATGAGAACATGAAAATAAACTTAATGTAAAGGCCCGTATTCTTATTCATATTTTTGCGGAATTATAAAATTTTTTATAAATAAATAATTATCTCGCCTCATTTATAAAATAAACATGTAAATAATTTTAACTTTAAAATAACAGCAGAAACAAATATTGTTTTCAATCAACAATTTAAAAATAATCCAATGTAAACAACAATTTAAAAATAATCCAACGTATTAAAACTGAGTTTGAATAATAAAAGGTGCATAAACCAAAACATGAGGTCCTCGGGTTTTCTACCGCTGCCACAAGATAGCTCACTGGTCTACGCCCTCCATCTCGACCTCATCAGTACCTACAACAATCAAGTCTAGTGAGTATAAAGACTCAACATGTATATATCGTGAATAACAAGTAATATATATCATAAAATCGTATGCAACGTAAAATAAAGTATCGTAAAGCGTATGGTGAAAATCGTATCATGAATAATTATATCTACGTGCATATCTGAAAATCATACGTAAAAGCATTGCTCAATAGAGCTCTGTCATATCATATCATAATTTTCTGGTAGAGACAATGTTTCTATGCAAGTGGCCCATATCATAACGTGAGTGCCTGATCAGACTAAACCAGAGTATACTGGGCGGTAGAGATCACCACAGCCCTTGGACTGGATATCCGTACCCATACATAATCGTAAACCGGTCGTAATTCATCGGGTGGAGAGGTCCTCGGTTGCGCCTACCGACTTCCAAACCCATAAACATAAGGTGGCCACAAGACATATGACATATATCTCAAAAATAAACATTTAATATTTTATGCACGTAATATAATTATAACCTTATTTTTACCGGTCATGGGAGCATTATTTTACCCGGTCGCCAGTTACCGGTCTTAAATAAGTCTTTATTAACTTATCTCAATACTCCATCTCCAGTCCGGCTTCACTTATTTAACTGAAACGGTAACAATTAATGCTCGGTAATGGGAGCACTATTCCCATGACCGGTAACTTGCGACCGGGTAAAATAATGCTCCCATGATAGTGAGATGGCCACAAGCAATATCGCATAAATCTCAAAAATGAATATTTTGTATGCACGTAATATAATTAGCCAACATAATTAAATAGGAACAATTTCGATCTTCTTGCATTAAAATCATGTACTTGCGATATTTAAAAATACCTATATGACTTGATTGAAGAGTGAAAGAAGATATAAACATGCCTTGGTTTGTTTTGACAGAAAACAAACGAAATAACGACGCGACACGGCGGAGACGGAGTGCTCTTCACTTTCTCACGTTTTCTCTCTTAATTCCTTTAAACTAAGCATGCACCATAATTATTATAATAGCGTAAATATCGTAAAAGTAATGCATGAACATTTAAAAATATCATGATTTGTGCTCAGGGCGCTGCCAGGACCAAAATCTCACCTCGGGTGCAAAATGACTATTTTGCCTCTAGAACCCAAAAATTACCGTTTTTCCCCTGGACCTCTAAAATTGACCCGAAACTTACCAAACTCCTTAAAATAATCCAAAACATATTTAAAAACATTCTTAGACATAAATTAGAGCCCAATTCTCAACTTAACTGATTCGTTTTAAAACTTGGACCGGGGTCCCGGTTTTAACCCGAATCGAACCGAAACTTAACCAAAAATTTCCCAACTTTTTATCACGCCTAAAAACACTATAATTATCCTAAAACAATGTCATTAGGTCCCTAAAACCATGGCTGGAAATTCCAGAACATAACAAACTCTCGGCCACACCCCACTAGTACACTTATATTCCAACACTTGTCTCCAACCCCTTGTATATTCGGTGCACCTCATCCCCTCACGTGTCCAGCCTTTAAGGCTCACCGTTTAGTCCTTAATGACCCTCCTAAACCAAGCCTAACCGAATTCTAATGTTGCTGCACAAGCCAAACTCAGCAAACAACCAAACCTAGCATATCTTCTCTCGGTCAAGCTAAATTCCCTAGGATCGATCTTCTCCTCGACCAAACATCCATGGCTAATTCCTAACATCTTAATAGACTCTAAAAGGTTTGAAACACAGCTTGGTTCGAGCCCATGATCGCAGCCCGCCCCAAAACCTTAAATCTTGCCAAACCGAAATACCCGACAACAAACACCGATCGGCCCCTCAAAGAAACAAACCTTGATCGATCAAGCTTAGACTCTAGCTACTAATCCCCATCCCTCTCGACAACAACAGCTCCCTGATGAATCTATACAGCAGCCCCCTTACACGAAAATTCAGAAAGATCATGAGCACAACGGAGGGAAATGAAATAGACACGTAAATATCGTAAATCTTTAATGCTCATGGCTGGATCAAAACTTTCAATGCAAGAACACATTCAGTAATATACTAGACGAGTGTGATGCAAAAGAAATGATACAATGCGTGCCTTATGATGTAATGGCTCGAGGAGAAAGTGGAGAAAACGCCGTGAGAATTGGTCTAAGCGATGATTGCAATGGCCGAAGGTTCTTGAGCTTTGCTGTTGAGAATTTCGAGCTGGTGAGGAATTCTTAGTGGGGTGTCGGCTGAGTGAGGGAGTAAATAACTAGGTTTAGGGTTAATAATATTTGGTAGCTTAATTATATAGGTAAAATATTAATTAATGGGTCAAATTTGATAATTAAAGGTTTTAAAATGATTTCAAGACCAACGAGTTTAAAAACAGGCCCATTAAATCCAAACACACTCCCGAAAAATATTTCGTGTTGAAAAAGTTTTGAAGGTAATAGCTGAACCATTAAAAATCCCCCGATTTGATAAAATTTGCATATTGTTAAAAGTAAAGTCCTGCGAGTAAAAATACCCAAATAAAATCCCATTTTTGAGAAATACCCTTAAAAATACCTTAACTTAATTTATAAAAATAAATCCTATAATAAAATAATTTTCCTGAAAATTCTTCAGTCTCCGATCCTCGTTTGAACGTGAAATGCATCTAGAAATTCTAATGCATGAATTTCGTGAATTAAATCCTATCATGCATGAATTATGCCTAAAATGCATAAAAATAATAAAACATAAATTAATGAAATAAACATGCATTTAATGCTTTAAAAACAATTAAATAAAATACCATAGAAGTTTAATAACTTGCATGCATGTCAACTTTTTAAAATATATTTACTAACATGCTAAGTTACCACTTCTTAAATAAGTCTTTATTAACTTATCTCAATACTCCATCTCCAGTCCGGCCTCACTTATTTAACTGAAAAGGTAACAATTAAACTACTGCGTAAAATAAATAAATGTAAAGAAAAGAATTTAAATACTCATAAAATCCAAATCATTTTAATTTTTAAATACTAGAATTATGCATGACTTATACATAGTCTGATTTACGGGTTTTACATAAACATCTACTTTTAAAATAAATAAAACACTTCATATATTCATAAAAATTCATTTTTAATTTAAATAATAGAAATTATGCATGATTTATACACAATCTGATTTTTCGGGTTCTACAAATCTCCCCCCTTTACAGAAATTTCGTCCCCGAAATTAAATCTTACCGAAGAACTCTGGATATCGACTCTTCATCTCTGGCTCAGATTCCCATGTAGCTTCCTCCTCCGAATGATTGAGCCATTTGACTTTCACTAGCCTGATCAGTTTGTTCCGAAGTTTTTTCTCCTGTCTGTCTAAATTTTGCACTGGTCTTTCTTCATAAGACAAGTTCGGAGTGAGTTGTAACGGTTCAAAGTTCAAGACATGCGATGGATTCGCCATATACTTCCTGAACATGGAGACGTGAAACACGTTGTGTACTCCGGCTAGATTCGGCGGAAGAGAAACACGATAAGCTAATGTCCCAACTCTGTCGATGATCTCAAATGGTCCAATGAATCTCGGACTGAGCTTTCATTTCTTCCCAAACCGCATGAAACCTTTCATCGGTGCAATCTTCACGAAAACATGGTCACCAACAGCAAACTCTAAATCTCTCCTCCTCTGATCTGCATAACTCTTCTGTCTACTCTGAGCAGTCATCATCCTATCACGCATCTTGAATACTACATCCGCAGCCTGCTGCATAATCTCCGGACCCAATTCTGCTCTCTCCCCTACTTCATCCCAATGAATAGGCGATCTACACTTACGACCGTACAGTGCTCATATTGAGTCATACCTATAGACGACTGAAAACTGTTGTTATAGGTAAACTCCACCAACGGTAGCTTTGATTCCCAACTCCCAGAGAAATCAAGAACACATGCACGAAGAAGATCCTCCAAAACCTGGATAACTCTCTCAGACTGACCATCTGTCTGTGGGTGGAAAGCTGTGCTAAACAACAACTTTGTACTCATAGCTGAATGTAGACTCTTCCAAAATGATGAAGTGAATCTAGGATCTCGGTCAGACACTATAGAAATGGGAATACCATGAAGTCTGACAATCTCCTGGATATACAACTCTGCATACTGGATCATGGAGAAATTCGTCTTAATAGGCAAGAAATGAGCTGATTTCGTAAGACGATCAACAATCACCCATATAGCATTAGACCCTCTGACTGACTTCGGCAGACCGACAACGAAGTCCATGGTGACATCTCCCACTTCCATTCGGGAATAGGAAGAGGCTTGAGCATACCTGCTGGTCTCTGATGTTCCGCTTTCACTAGCTGTGGGGACCTAGGACGCTAATCATCTTTTTAATCATGATTGGGACTAATTAATCAATTATAATAAACAGGGTCTAAATTTTTTTTTTTTTAAAATGCGGAAGGTAATGGAATCAAACTCCTATACATATCAGTATAAAAGTATAAATCTGATAAAATATACAATCATACATACTCAGGTTCAACAACTACTATCAAGTGTTTAAACCCTAGCTCTAGTCCAAGTCCGGTATCACCACTCTAATCTCGATCTGTCTTCACCTCTGTGACCCTGTACCTGTCCCACCTGTTGTCATGCACACATACAAACAAGACAACAGCCGGATAACTCCGGTGAGATATAAATATCCCAGTATAAACAATGTATTAATTGCAATCATATAAAACATATATAAAAGCATAAACAAACATCAAAACATGTATCTAATCTGATTACATGAATTAATGACTCATGATCTAATCTTATCTTATCTCAAATCTAGGGATCCCAATCTAATTTAGACTTTGGTATGCTGTATCGAGTGTGTCTGAGATAGACGTCGATCTACATCTGAAGCTCGTCGATACACCGTAAGTGTAGAGTCTTATCGGGTCTGAGAAAGACTCGGCGGTTCTGCCCTAGCTAGGCTGTCTGCCCTAGACTCGGACTCTGACTCTGTTCTAAGTCAATACATTAACATATCCATCTGATAATCTGCAAATATCAATGCTATAAAATAAAGTATGTGATTTAGGGAAACTCAAGTCAAACCTAACTTAAGTTGTGCAATCACAACTCAACATTAATTTATACCTTTCTTGCTGTCTTTCTGAATCTGTCGAAGTCTCGAACACAAGGTCTGTCAATACTCAATCTGGCAATGACATATCAATATATTCTGTATCAATATTCTAATCAAATCACAACATCTCTGTTTTACCAAATTCTGACGGTACAACCGTACAATCTTGCGATACCGGCGATACCAAACCAGTATATACCAGTTCTAATAATTTATAATCAATCCCTGTACAAATCTGATATCACATCTCATTCAATTTCATTCTGAAAATCATAACAATTCCATATTCAGTCCGTTTCTTAATCTGACTTCGATTCTACGCTGTCTAACATGTCAAGAATAACATATATGACGTGTATTCAATTCTAACAACATCATAATTTCAAAACATGTCAAAACGTAGTAAAACTTACGTCCAGTTGTAGCCTACGTCGATAGGAGCTCAGTACCGAAGTCGGATTTAAAATCTAAAAGACGGATTGATCGTAAATCAAATTCTGAAATCAAAAGCTATTTTCCTCCGAAGCCTTCGATTTCCCTTCATTTTCTCGTTTCTGAAGCAAAGATATACATATATATATATATATATACCTTGCATGCATTACACGACGTGGCCCATTCTTTCACCGAACACGTCTCTCGCTCGGGCGGACATAAGTTTCCGCCCGGGCGAGTAACTCTCGGCCCTCGCAAATTCAAGCAGTCTCGCTCGGGCGAGCACAAACTTCCGCCCGGGCGAGTAACTCTCGGCCCTATTCCACTAGGCACTCGCGCTCGGGCGGTTAAAAACTTCCGCCCGGGCGCGCCATCTTCGCCCAACAATTTAGTCTTCTCAAATTAATCTCAAAATGGTCCGGGTTATAATCGTGTCCACTAATAATCAATAATCTCATATTAACATGATATAAAATCTTGGGCATTACATTTCTCCCCTCCTAAGATACGATTTCGTCCTCGAAATCACAAGTATTTTATTCGTATCAACAAGGAGTATATATACAAAACTGTATGCGAATTTACATCATCGAAATAACTCTGGGAATTCTTGTCTCATATCTGATTCAGTTTCCCAGGTTGCTTCTTATATACCATGACGAGTCCATTGTACTTTCACAAGTGGAATCATCTTCGTTCTGAGTTGCTTTTCTTTACGATCGATAATCTGAATCGGTTTTTCAACATAGCTCAGAGATTCATCAAGCTCGGCCTCGGCTGGTTGTATAGCATGTGAAGCATCAGGAAGGAATTTCCTTAATAACGATACATGAAAGACATCATGTATCCCAGATAATGAAGGCGGTAAAGCGAGTCGATAGGCACGATCTCCTATCTTCTCGAGAATCTCATAAGGCCCAATATATCGTGGAGACAATTTCCCTTTCTTGCCAAATCTGACAACTCCTCTGAAAGGTGAGATCTTCAAAAATACTCGGTCTCCAACCTCAAATACCAATGGTCTACGTCGAGCATTGGCATATTTGGCCTGTCTGTCTTGCGCTGCCTTCATTTTCTTCCGAATTAGCTTCACTTTTTCTGTCATATCTCTGATCATATCTGGTCCAATTGCAGGAACTTCAGAGATATTGTGGGGACCCGGACGCTAATCCATTCCTTAATCATCATTAGGAATATTTAATCATTCATAATAAACAGGGTCTAAATTTTTTATTTTTTATTTTTTTTAAAATACACAGCGGAAACATAATGTAATTAAATTCAAATTACATAACATACATAATATACAATTATTGTAGGATCTACCATAATTCAACTAGGTTCAACTACATATCAGTACTGAATCCTAAGTTGCTTCTGAAGCCCGGATCTCCACGCTATCTAGTCCAGCCTCATTCTCTTCACGACCCTGATTCTAGCCCACCTGTTGCCATGCACACATACAAACAAGACAACAGCCGGATAACTCCGGTGAGAATTACATTCTCAGTATAAATCATGTATACATGCAATCATATAAATCATATAAGAGCATATAACAAAAATCATATCCTATATCAACCTCATGATATAAATCAATAACAAGCATAAATCATATTCTAAACATGTACCCTAATCAGGAACATAATTCAATCTCTAGAATAAATCCTATTCTAAGCATGTACCAATATCAGGAACATAAATCAATATCAAGAATAATTCCTATTCTAAACATGTACCAATATCAGGAACATAATTCAATATCAAGAATAATTCCTATTCTAGACATGTACCAATATCAGGAACATAATCAATATCAAGAATAACTCCTATTCTAAACATGGACCAACATCTGGAACATGATCAATATCAAGAATAATTTCTTCTATTCTAAACATGTACCAATATCAGGAACATAATCAATATCAAGAATAATTCTTATTCCAGACATGTACCAATATCAGGAACATAATCAGTATTAATCAATACCACTCAATCTAGCTGTCACTCAGGCTAGTGACTCTACATTTTAGACTAGACTCAATCCTAGTCTAGGGATCCCGGTTTTCAGATGTGGTATTCCTATATCGAATTCCGTAAAGGATGGAACCATAATCTCTATTACTCGATATAACCAGTGCCCTGGTATTCCTATATCGAATTCCGTAATAGAAGAATTCCAATACCCTTTACTCGATATAACCAAGTATGGTGTTCCTATATCGAATTCCGTAATAGATTCCATTACTCGATATAACCAAACATCCAGTGTCCTGACCTAACCGTCAAGGACTGTAGCTCTATCGTCAATATCCTATCTTGAGACATCGTGCAATGTGCCGTGGCAATACCACCACTATCCGGCACTTCTGTCACAAGATAACTCGTCTAATACCTGTCATCTAATATCAAGAGAACAAGTATATTAATCAACTTAATGCAAATATCAATGCAATAAGGTAAAGTATGTGATTTAGGGAAACTCGAGTCAAACCTCACTCGAGTTGTGCAATCCCAACTCAACATTAATTTATACCTTTATCTTCTCACTCAGAAGAAGAAGAAGTCCCGACTCTATCTCGGTCCATTCTCAATCTGGAAATGACAATATAAAACAGGCACAATATCAATATCAGTTCTGAACTCAAGACTGTCTCTTTAAATCTGAAACGATATATCGAGAATCATAATATCAATATTCCATTCTCAATTCAACTCTGAATCTGATTAATCTGAATTAACTCAAATCAGCGGCATAACGACAAAATCTCAGTATTTCCGTCAATACCATATCACCAGATATTAATTACAAATCATAACCCATATTCGATACGATTTGTAATCAGTTTATAATCCAAATCTATTCAATTTCAATTAATATAATCTGAAAAATCATAACAATTCCAGAATCAATCTGTTTCCTGATCTGACTTCGGTTCTACGATGTCTAACATGTCAAGAACATCATATATGAATTATATCAAATTCCTACAACATCATCTTTTCAAATGATAACCGAACTCAATAAAACTTACGTCCAGTTGTAGCTCTCGTCGAGAGGAGTACGGTACTGTGTCTGGATTTAAATTCTGATAAACGGATCATTCAAAATCCCAATTTAAAGCTTGAAAGAAAACTTGACAAATTCCTTTAAGCTTTCTCGATTCTTCTCTGGACAATTGAAAGAAATTGAAACTTATATATATAACTCAAGCATGGCAAGACAAGTGTCCACTCAAATCCCATTAATTGCACTTTAGTCCCTCAACTTTTCACTATTTGCAAATTGGTCCTCAAAACTATTTTTAATTCAATTTCAATCCTAAATAATTGCAAACATCTTGTAATATAATTCAACACTCCAAAAGTTTCCAATTATATACTCTCGGATTAAAATAATATCATCTTTATTATCTCGGGCCTTACAGATATCATCCCAATATAGAGGGGATCTACACTTCTTTCCGTACAACGCTTCAAATGGTGCCATCTCAATGCTCGTCTGATAGCTGTTGTTGTACGAAAACTCGCGAAGAGGCAATGCATCTTGCCAATTAGTGCTAAAATCTAGCACTACTGCTCTCAGCATATCTTCCAATGTCTGGATAGTCCGCTCTGACTGTCCGTCGGTCTGTGGATGATATGCGGTACTCAGATGTAACTTCGTACCGAGAGCCTGCTGCAAACTCTGCCAGAAGTGCGAAGTAAATCGAGGATCACGATCTGATACAATCGACTTCGGCATCCCATGCAATCTGACCACTTCTCTGACATAGATCTCTGCCATCTGGTCAAATCTGTACGTCATCTTGTACGGAATAAAACATGCGGATTTGGTTAATCTGTCAATCACGACCCAAATCGCATCACAACCTCTGGAGAAACGCGGCAACTGCGTCACAAAGTCCATGGAAATGTGATCCCATTTTCACTCAGAAATGGACAAACTCTGTAATAATCTTCCTGGTTTATTTCTTTCTGCCTTCACCTGCTGGCAATTCAGACATCTGGAAACAAATTCGGCAATGTCAGTCTTCATTTGTTTCCACCAGAACTGTCTTTTTAAATCGTTATACATCTTTCTGCCACCAGGATGAATACTAAATCGATTGTGCGCTTCTGACAATATCTGTCGTCTCAAATCTGGAACATTCGGCACAACTAGACGATTATTCACGTATAAAACGTTATCACGTACCTGATACTCTGATCGATGTCCTGCTCTAACCATCGATATTGATTTCTGTACATTCTGATCAACTTTCTGAGCTGCCTTAATTCTCATAATCAGCTCTGGTTCTACTTGTACCGTAAAAAGTCTCAACGGTCTATAATCTGTTTCAAATTCTAATCCAGACAAACAGCAGTCTTCTATCAAATTTGAAACACCAATCGTCGATAAGGATAAAGAACATACCTTTCGACTCAATGCATCAGCTGCTGCATTAGACTTTCCTGGATAGTATTTGATTTCACAATCAAAATCTTTAAGCAAATCAAGCCATCTTCGTTGTCTCATATTCAATTCAGATTGTGAAAACAGATATTTCAAACTCTTATGATCAGAATATATCTCAAACTTTTCACTGTAAAGATAATGTCGCCATATCTTTAATGCAAAGACAATGGCTGCCAATTCTAGGTCATGAATTGGATAACGGGTCTCATGTGGTTTAAGATGTCTTGAGGCATAAGCGATAACATGCCCTCGTTGCATCAACACACATCCCAACCCTCTGTGAGAAGCGTCGCCATAAACCACAAAATCACCAGTACCGGATGGAATAGTCAACACCGGTGCACTGGTCAACCTCTTCTTCAACTCCAGAAAACTGGTATCACATTCTTCAGACCAAACAAATGGAGCATTCTTCTGAGTCAGCTGAGTAATTGGTTTAGCTATACTCGAGAAATCTTTAATGAAACGATGGTAATATCCTGCTAAACCCATAAAACTGCGAATTTCAGGTACTGATGTCGGTCTTGGCCAAGAAATCACGGCTTCTACTTTACTGGGATCAACTGATATACCATCTCCCGATATAATATGACCCAGAAATACTACTTGTCTCAGCCAAAACTCACATTTCGACAGTTTAGCATATAATTTCTCAGCTCTTAAAATTCGCAATATAGTTCTTAGATGCTCAGCATGCTCACTCATATTCTTTGAATAAATCAAAATATCGTCGATGAAAATAATCACAAAATCATCGAGATATTTCTGGAAGATACGGTTCATCAATCCCATGAATACAGCTGGAACATTCGTCAGACCAAACGACATGACAATAAATTCATAGTGTCCATACCTGGTTCTGAATGCCGTCTTTGAGATATCAGAATCTCTGACTCTCAGCTGATGATATCCCGATCTCAAATCGATCTTGGAATATACTGAAGAACCCTGCAATTGATCGAATAAATCATCTATACGAGGCAAAGGATATTTATTCTTTACCGTTGCCTTGTTCAGTTGCCGATAGTCGATACAGAGTCTCATCGTACCATCTTTCTTTCTTACGAATAATACTGGAGCGCCCCAAGGAGAAACACTCGGTCTGATGTACCCCTTGGCCAGTAAATCTTCCAGCTGATCTTTCAATTCTTTCAGTTCAACTGGTGCCATTCTGTACGGAGCTCTAGAAATCGGTACTGTACCTGGCATCAGTTCAATGCTGAAGTCTATCTCTCTAATTGGAGGTAATCCCGGGATCTCATCTGGGAAGACGTCAGCAAACTCACGTACCACTGGCAGATCTGCCAATGCTGGACTCGACTTCAGTAATTCTACTGAATATACAAGGAATCCTTCTACTCCTTTCTGTAACAATCGAGTCATAGATAATACGGATATTAAAGGAATTCTCGATCTAGAACCCTTACCGTAAAATTTCCACTCTTCAGCCATATCTGGTCTGAATCTCACTATCTTGTGGAAACAATCAATTGTCGCTCTGTACTTGGTCAGCATATCAATACCGATAATACAGTCAAAATCAGACAATCCAAGTACGATGCAATCTAACTCAATCTCATGCCCGTCATACTGTAGCATACAATGTTTAACCGTATTCACGGATATCAAACCCGTCCCCAAAGGCGAAGAGACAGACACTACAGTAGCTAAAGACTCTACAGGAAATGCATGACTTAATGCAAATAGTTCAGAAATAAATGTGTGTGAAGTACCGGTATCAATTAATACGTAAGCAGGATAACCACATAAAGAACAGTTACCTGCCACGACGTCATCTGGTGCTTCCTGGGCCTGCTCTTCTGTCAAAGCGAAGACTCTGGCTTGCTGTCTCGGAGGCTGACCAACTGTCTGACTTCCTCCTGGCCTCTGCTGTGACTGAGCTGGCGCTGGCTGAAATGTATGAACAACAGCTGATCGTCTCTCAGTCTGTGCTGCTGATCCCGATGACTCGGCCCCCTGAGCTCTCTGCAAACCTTTCTGTGGACACACTTTAGCAAAGTGTCCCGGCTGTTTAGAGAAATTGCAACTACCAGTCACTCCCTGGCATTGCTCAGTAGCATGTCTTCCTCCGCAAGTCTTGCAATAAACTCCAGTGTAACTCTGGCTCAGTCTGGAACCACCGGAGCTGGAAGAACTACTGCCAGATTTCTTGAATTGCTTTCCCCTGGCTTTTAAAAATTCTTTCTTTCCTCCACTACTGCTGCCACTCTCAAATTTGGGAGGTGGTTGCTGTGGTCTCGGTGCTGGAGGCACCAATGAAGCCCCTTTCTGTCTCATCAGACCGGCTTGTGCTCCCTTGGCTCTGTTAAGAGCATCAGTAAAATTATCGGGTCGCCATGTGTTCACCAATGTGAAAACGTCGGGGTTCAAGCCATTGATGAACTGGTCAGCAGTAGCTTCTTCGCTGTCAGCCACATGTGGAGCAAATTTCAGCAAGGAGGAGAACTTTGACACGTATTCTTCTATGTTCATCGGTCCTTGCTTTAGATTGGCAAACTCCACCCCCTTATCCTTCCGGTACGACACTGGAAAGAATCGTTGATAGAATTCAGTTCTAAATATATTCCAGGTAATCATCGTACCTCTATGCTCCATGGCTCTCTTTCTCGTGATCCACCAGTCCTTAGCAACATCGTGCAGCTGATGTCCAATTAATTTCACTCTCTTCTCATCCGTATACTCCAAGGATTCGAACAACATCTCTATATCATCGAGCCAACTCTCGCATTCCACAGCGTTCTCTGTGCCTTTCAAGGTCGGCGGATGAAATGATTGAAATCGTTTCAGTAACGTTTCCATTGGAGTTGGAGTGACATCCATTGGAGGATTTGATGTACTTCCCTGTTCTGGTACTCGTCTCGGAGGCATATCTAGTAATCAAATAGATTAGTAACAGATACAACAATTCTGTTTCAATCCTCTTCTGATCATCTTACTGCTGATCTAGAATCAGTACTGATCCAATTTCAATAAAACATATCACTATATAAAATCAGATAAACTAGTAACATGTAATAAAGCAGTAAGACATGCTAGCATTCAAAAGCAGGAAAGAAAACCTCAATCTACCCCGCTCACTAGCCTTTCTATCTCAATCTAAAGGATCTATCGCTCTGATACCACCTGATGTGGGGACCCGGACGCTAATCATCTTTTTAATCATGATTGGGACTAATTAATCAATTATAATAAACAGGGTCTAAATTTTTTTTTTTTAAAATGCGGAAGGTAATGGAATCAAACTCCTATACATATCAGTATAAAAGTATAAATCTGATAAAATATACAATCATACATACTCAGGTTCAACAACTACTATCAAGTGTTTAAACCCTAGTTCTAGTCCAAGTCCGGTATCACCACTCTAATCTCGATCTGTCTTCACCTCTGTGACCCTGTACCTGTCCCACCTGTTGTCATGCACACATACAAACAAGACAACAGCCGGATAACTCCGGTGAGATATAAATATCCCAGTATAAACAATGTATTAAATGCAATCATATAAAACATATATAAAAGCATAAACAAACATCAAAACATGTATCTAATCTGATTACATGAATTAATGACTCATGATCTAATCTTATCTTATCTCAAATCTAGGGATCCCAATCTAATTTAGACTTTGGTATGCTGTATTGAGTGTGTCTGAGATAGACGTCGATCTACATCTGAAGCTCGTCGATAAACCGTAAGTCTAGAGTCTTATCGGGTCTGAGAAAGACTCGGCGGTTCTGCCCTAGCTAGGCTGTCTGCCCTAGACTCGGACTCTGACTTTGTTCTAAGTCAATACATTAACATATCCATATGATAATCTGCAAATATCAATGCTATAAAATAAAGTATGTGATTTAGGGAAACTCAAGTCAAACCTAACTTGAGTTGTGCAATCCCAACTCAACATTAATTTATACCTTTCTTGCTGTCTTTCTGAATCTGTCGAAGTCTCGAACACAAGGTCTGTCAATACTCAATCTGGCAATGACATATCAATATATTCTGTATCAATATTCTAATCAAATCACAAAATCTCTGTTTTATCAAATTCTGACGGTACAACCGTACATTCTTGCGATACCGGCGATACCAAACCAGTATATACCAGTTCTAATAATTTATAATCAATCCCTGTACAAATCTGATATCACATCTCATTCAATTTCATTCTGAAAATCATAACAATTCCATATTCAGTCCGTTTCTTAATCTGACTTCGATTCTACGCTGTCTAACATGTCAAAAATAACATATATGACGTGTATTCAATTCTAACAACATCATAATTTCAAAACATGTCAAAACGTAGTAAAACTTACGTCCAGTTGTAGCCTACGTCGATAGGAGCTCGGTACCGAAGTCGGATTTAAAATCTAACAGACGGATTGATCGTAAATCAAATTCTGAAATCAAAAGCTATTTTCCTCCGAAGCCTTCGATTTCCCTTCATTTTCTCGTTTCTGAAGCAAAGATATACATATATATATATATATACCTTGCATGCATTACACGACGTGGCCCATTCTTTCACCGAACACGTCTCTCGCTCGGGCGGACATAAGTTTCCACCCGGGCGAGTAACTCTCGGCCCTCGCAAATTCAAGCAGTCTCGCTCGGGCGAGCACAAACTTCCGCCCGGGCGAGTAACTCTCGGCCCTCTTCCACTAGGCACTCGCGCTCGGGCGGTTAAAAACTTCCGCCCGGGCGCGCCATCTTCGCCCAACAATTTAGTCTTCTCAAATTAATCTCAAAATGGTCCGGGTTATAATCGTGTCCACTAATAATCAATAATCTCAGATTAACATGATATAAAATCTTGGGCATTACACTAGCTGACACGTCAGACACTCGGATACAAAACGTCTGATATCCTTCTTCATTCCAGGCCACCAATATAATAACTGTAGATCTTTGTACATCTTCGTACTCCCTGGATGAATAGAGTACGACGACATATGGGCCTCAGATAAGATATCCTCTCAAATAGAATCGCTATTAGGAACCCATATTCTATCTCGATATCTCACAATACCGTCTCTGACTGTATACAGGATACTGCCCTTGGCTTCATCTCTCTGCTTCCACTTAGCTAACTGTTCGTCTGCTAACTGTCCACAGCGAATACGGTCTAGAAGAGAAGACTGAATCGTCAAAGTAGATAGGCGAGGAACTCTACCTCGAAGATATGTCTCTAGATCAAACCTCTGCATCTCAAACTGAAGAGGTCTCGAAATCACCAAATGAGCCATCATTGCAACTTTCCTGCTCAACGCATCGGCAACTACATCAGCTTTGCCAGGATGATAGCTAATGTCACAGTCATAGTCCTCCACTAGCTCTAACCAATGCCTCTGCCGCATATTCAATTCTTTCTGTGTAAAGAAGTATTTGAGACTTGTGTGGTTGGTAAAGATCTGGCACTTCTCTCCGTACAAATAATGCCTCCAAATCTTCAATGCAAATACTACGGCTGCCAACTCTAGATCATGGGTAGGATAATTCTTCTCCTGAATCTTCACCTACCCATGCTGCATCAATACTGCGCCTAAACCGAGTTTCGAAGCATCGATATACAGAAAAAAATCTCCGGATCCTGACGGCATGGCCAACACTGGTGATGAAATAAGAGCTTGCTTCAAAGAATCGAAGCTCTTCTGTCACTCCTCGCTCCACACATACTTAGCATTCTTCTTTGTCAACGACGTGAGTGGAACTGAAATGGAGGAGAATCCCTGAATAAACTTTCGATAGTATCCCGCTAGCCCAAGGAAACTACGGATCTCTGATGCATTTTGCGGCACAACCCAATCTCTGACTGCTGCAACTTTTGCTGGGTCTACCTCAATACCACTGCTACAAACGACGTGGCCTAAGAACGCCACCTTCTCTAACCATAACTCGCACTTACTGAACTTCACGAATAACTTGTGCTTTTGCAAGGTCTGCAGTACTGTGGTTAGATGTCTGCTATGATCCTCTTGATTCTTTGAGTAAATGAGAATATCGTCTATGAATATTATCACCAACTGATCAAGATATGGCTGAAATACGCGATTCATGAGATCCATGAAGATCGCTGGCACATTCGTCAAACCAAACGGCATCACAAGGAACTCGAAGTGTCCATAACGAGTCCTGAAAGCAGTCTTAAGAACATCGACGTCTTTCATTCTCAGCTGATGATAACCAGAACGCAGATCAATCTTGGAGAATACTGAAGCTCCCTGCAACTGATCAAATAAGTCTTCAATCCTCGGGAGTGGGTATTTGTTCTTCACCCTGACTCTGTTCAACTCCCGGTAATCAATGCAGAGCCTCATCGAACCATCCGTTTTCTTCACAAACAAGACCGGTGTGCCCCATGGCGAAAAGCTCGGGCGAATGAACTCCTCGTCAAGAAGTTCCTGAATCTGTTTCTTGAGTTCTGTCATCTCTGTCGGTGCTAATCGGTATGGTGCTTTCGATATCGATGTGGTACCTGGCATAAGCTCAATAGAAAATTCCACCTCTCGCACAGGTGGTAAACCAGATACGTCATCAAGAAAAACGTCTAGAAAGTCCCGGACAATAGGAACATCGGATGCTGACTATTTGGGCGTCTCGGGAACAGATACAAGAGTAGCTAAAAATGCTCGGCACCCTCGATACATGAGTTTCCTAGCCTGGACACAAGGTATTATACGCGGTAAATCAAAATACCTGTCCGGTTTGAATAAGAATTGTTCCATCCCAGGCGGTCGGACTAGAACATATCTCTGCTGGAAATCAATAAAAACTATGTTCCTCAATAGCAAGTCCATCCCCAGAATGATATCAAATTCTGGCATCGGCAGAACGATAAGATCCGCATACACAAGATTACCATGAAGTTCAAGGTCTATATCTCGGATCACATTAGTAGCTGTCATCTCTTCTCCAGAAGGCAATGCTACTGAATACGCTATGTCTAGCCCATTTGTCTTGATCTTGAGAGAATTTGCCATGGTTTCTGAAATGAATGAATGAATAGCCCCTGAATCTATCAAGGCTTTCGTAGCTGAACCGGCTATAAAGATTCTCCCTGAAAGATTGGAATATTATGCTAAACCCAATAGTTTTACAAGGACTATGCTTATAGACATGCAAAGGTCAAAGTTATTTTAACCTAAATTCCCGTAGCTAACACTGATTAGAACATGCAATCCTATCGTAAATTCTAAGTTCAAAATCTTATCCCAAAACATTAAACTTCAAATAAAATTAAAGATTTAGGATACCTGTCATGAGCATCGTCTCCGGGTTGGTCTCCACAGCATGGAGAGCAAAAACTTTGCCTTGGGTAGGCAGATTATTCTGAGGGCAATTCTTCAATATGTGGTCAGTACTACCACATTTGTAACACTTTTCCGAACCATACATACAAGTCCCAGCATGACGACGTGAGCAATTCTCACAGACTGGGTACTCCACTGTCCTCGGGAATGCTCGTCCCTGCTGTTGCTGCTGCGGCCCTCTGTTCCTGTGTGGAACGTGGAAATGTCTCTTATTCTGATGATGCTGCTGAGGAGGAAGGTGTGGTGCCTGAAATGGTCGTTTACCCTGGCGATTGCGCTCAATATCATTCTGGTCTTACTCTGCCGCTAGAGCTCTGGAAACAGCAACATCATAGGTAGTAGGGCCAGCCACCCTAACATCACGGCGTAAGATCGGCCTCAATTTGGCTCCAGCATCATTAGCAATTAAGGGTACAAAATGACATCCCCTCTCGAACTTACGGATAAACTCCGTAACAGTCAAGTCTCCCTGCCTCGAGGTCATGAACTCCGTGGTCAACCTGGAGTGCACCTCTTCTGTAAAATATTTAGAGTAGAATACCTCTATGAAACGCGTCCAGCTAAAAGAAGCCAAATCCAAAGCTACAAATGCTCCTTCCCACCACAGGCGAGCTTCTCCTCCAAATAGATAAGTCGCACAACGAACCCTATCTCCATCTTCGAGCCCCATGAACTCGAAAATAACCTCAAGGGACTTAATCCAGCCCTCGGCAGCCATAGGATCTGACGTCCCTAAGAACTCCTTTGGTCGCATCTTCATGAACCGCTCATAGATAGCCTCCGGCCCCGTCTGTCTGGCTCCCACTGCATTGCTCCCCGCAAACTGTGCGAAGAAATGAGTCATCCCAGCTAGCATCTGGGAATTCATGTCTGGTGGAGGGGGTGGTGGTAAATCTGTCTCCTCGTCCTCATGACGATGCTCATCACCTCCCGTGCGATCAATAATGCGTCTAGGAGGCATGCTGTTCCATAATTATAACCCATACGTAACCAACATGCATAATTTCCACTATTTTCTTTATATTTAAATAAATACTGCATAATCGTAATCTTGACATAAAATCTTTCATGCAATCATGATGTAAAAATATTTCAGGCTTTAAAATAAAAGCGTAATCGTAAAACTTACAGACCGAAGACGTGACTTCATGACCTTCTCGAGAGCAGTAGTAGTACAACCCTTTACAAGATCATATGCTCTGATACCAACTATAAAGGCCCGTATTTCGTATTCGTATTTTTGCGGAATTATAAAAATTTTTCTAAATAAATAATTATCTTGCCTCATTTATAAAATAAACATGTAAATAATTTTAATTTTAAAATAACAGCGGAATCAAATATTGTTTTCAATCAACAATTTAAAAATAATCCAATGTAAACAAAAATTTAAAAATAATCCAACGTATTAAAACTGAGTTTGAATAATAAAAGGTGCATAAACCAAAACATGAGGTCCTCGGGTTTTCTACTGCTGCCCCAAGATAGCTCACTGGTCTACGGCCTCCGTCTCGGCCTCATCAGTACCTACAACAATCAAGTCTAGTGAGTATAAAGACTCAACATGTATATATCGTGAATAACAAGTAATATATATCATAAAATCGCATGAAACGTAAAAATAAAGTATCGTAAAGCGTATGGTGAAAATCGTATCATGAATAATTATATCTACGTGCATATCAGAAAATCATACGTAAAAGCTTTGCTCAATAGAGCTCTGTCATTTTATATCATAATTTTCTGATAGAGACAATGTTTCTATGCAAGTGGCCCATATCATAACGTGAGTGCCTGATCAGATTAAACCACAGTATACTGGGCGGTAGAGATCACCACAGCCCTTGGACTGGATATCTGTACCCATATATAATCGTAAACCGATCGTAAGTCACCAGGTGGAGAGGTCCTCGATTGCGCCTACCGAATTCCAAACCCATAAACATAAGGTGGCCACAAGACATATCACATATATCTCAAAAATAAACATTTTATATTTTATGCACGTAATATAATTATAACCTTATTTTTACCGGATGAGGTGGATCGCTCCCAGGCTTGCTGCGACTTAATTCTAATATGTGACACATGCAATAAATGTCATCTTGACCAAAACTTAGCAATATAACAAAAAACGAGACGATTAGAACCCCATAACTTGATTTTCAATCATGGCTTCGTACCAAACCAAACCAACATTAAACCGACGTTTAACCATGATTAAAATACCCCTAATATACTGGAAAATAACAATGGAAACAGCTGTACACGAAAATTGGTGAAGGGAATCCAAAAACATAAAACACTCTTTCGAGAGTCATTTTGGCACCTTTCACCGTAAATTCTCGTACGACCTCTAAACTCGACCAAATCACAAACGGCCAAAAACAAGACTTTCCTAACTCATTAAGGTAGTGTCCAGTCCAAGGCCATGGGCTAAAAGCCAACCAAGAACTCAAACCACCTCTTGAAACCGAACTCAAAGTTGCTGTCAAGAACAGAAATTACAGCAGCAGCTATGTTGCTATTTCGAGGTGAAACTCTGAAACAAATGGCCGTGGGCTTGAACCACCAACCAGAGACTCTTACCAACATCCTAATGAATGGCTTGGACTTGATTGAAGAGGAAAGAAACAACATATACATGCCTGGAATTTGTTTTGACAAAAACAAATCAATACGACAAATACGAGCGGCGGAACGGAGTTGAGTTTTTCCTTCTTGTTTCTGCTGTTGTTCTCTCGAATTCAGTGGCCTATTTTCTAATGTATTTCGAAAATGAAGGTTTGGGTTTGCTAGACAATGAAGAGGAGTGTTATAGGAGGTGTTAAAGGTGCCATAATATACATTAAGTTGGGAGGTTACAAGTCAAGAATTTGAATGGATTTGAATGGCTTCTCATTCCCATTGCTGCCGTTGTTTTGTTCCTTATTTCCTACTGCATGTACACGATTTTTTTGTCTAATAGGTTGAGTAGAAATGAGGTATGTTATTGCATTTAAATTTACTACCCATTAGAGAATTAAAATGAGAAATGAATACCCCATGAATTGTAATTAGGAATGGTTTGAATGGAGAGTTATCCACCTTTGAATTATTTTAAATGTTAGACCCAAAATTATTATTATTACTAATTTGCATGATATTTTATTGTTTAAATCTTGTATTTTAATTGCTTAAAGTTTAGCACCCTCATTATATAATTTAGTGAATTTACACATTACATTTAGGATAGATTATTGCATGGCATTCATGATCTCAAACTTAAATATTCAAATGCTATGATTAATTTCTTGAATATATTATACCTAGATTAATTCATCCCCATATGTTTACATATTTTAATTTAAGCTTTAATTAAATATTAACCTAAATAATTATTTACTAACTTAGCTCCAATTAATTTAATAAATCCTAAAACATCCCATTTCTTTAAATTAAATTATTCGTTAACTTAAATTAAATTTAGGAATATTTTTCTTATTATTAATCTTATTTCTAATCTCCAAACTCCGGTCCGTCCTCTCGTATTTATCCTGTAAAGATAAAACTAAACATCTACTTTTAAAATAAATAAAACACTTCATATATTCATAAAAATTCATTTTTAATTTAAATAATAGAAATTATGCATGACTTATACGTAATATGATTTTTCGGGTTCTACACTTAACTTGACCAACACTTCATAATCGAATCAAAAAAACGAGACAATTACGCCCAACATACTTAGTATTCAACCATGGTTTCGTACCAACCCGAACCGACATTAAACCATCGTTTAACCATGGTTAAAATACACCAAAAATACTGAAAAACATGACCCTAGGGCTGTAATACACGAAAAATGTGAATGGAGGCCAATATCTAAAAACGCTCTTTCGAGAGTCACTTTGGCACATTGCACCGTAAATTCTCATACGACCTCTATACTAAACCAAATCACGAACGGCCAAAAACATGACCTTCCTAACTCATTGAAGTACTGTCCAGTCCAAGGCTATAGTCTAAAAGCCAACCTAGAACTCGCACCAGCCACCTGAACCGAACCCAAGCTGCTGTCCAATTACAGTAGCAGCACTTGTGCTTGCATCGCTTTGTTTACGAGGCTATTTGCCATTGGGGCTTGAACCACCGACCAGAGCCTTTTACCAGCATCCTAAGGTGTGGCTTGAACAATGGCTAAGGGCTCTAGGCCAAACACAATCCAAGCAACACCAAAGACAACCCAACGCTTGAAACCGAGAACACCAAACAAATTCTGTGCTGTGCGATGGTGTGGATCGCTTGCTGTCTCGAGTCGTTCCAGTGGTCATTTGATCCACCATGGCTCAATCAATACATCATATGGTATTGTGTGAACCATGGCTAAGGGCTAGAAGCCAACCAAGATCCACCCAACACCATAAAATCGAAACTCATTCACCCAAAACAGAAAAAGGAACCGAGGGACACTTGTGTTGTTTTTTTTCAAAAATCGATGGGACCATGAACCAAGCCTTGAAAGGCTGACTTGGTCATGTCCTAGGCATGCTAGGGAAGGTTTCTAACAATGGCTACATGCCATAGGCCAACCACAATCCAAACCCTCACCATAGGCATCCAAACAACAAAAATCGAGACACATATTGCAACTATGGGGAAAGTTGCAGTCAAGTCTCTTCCTAACGTGCATGGTATGGAACTGAAAGGATCGGTTAAGCTAATAAAGAGTGTTTAGAAGGGGGGGTTGAATAAACACTTCTCGAATTTATGTATTCTTCGGCAATATAAGTTCAGTTATGTTACAAACTGATACGAAATATCCCGTCGGTCAATGACAATCAGTTAAACTGAACAAAACAGTTGCGGAAAATAAACTGACCGAAAGATAGAGTATCTAACTGAAAATAATGACTGAAGTAAAGATAACACAATATGTTTCTGGATGTTTGGAGACTTGAATAACTCCTACGTCACCCCTTCTATCACGAAGATAGGATATTCACTAAAAGACTTTGATCAAATACAAGATACTGCACTTACCCACTTCAGTTTGCACTTATCACTTTGCCAAAACTTAAACTCTTAGTATACAACATTTTTACAGATCGTAACTGATCTTAGCACAACTTAAAATGTCACACCCTTACTCTATACTTGACATGATTAATGATACTTATACTTGTAATCAAAATAAGGTTTGAAT
Source organism: Primulina eburnea (assembly GCF_022965805.1). Classification (NCBI taxonomy): domain Eukaryota; kingdom Viridiplantae; phylum Streptophyta; class Magnoliopsida; order Lamiales; family Gesneriaceae; genus Primulina; species Primulina eburnea. The sequence continues at coordinate 22,557,859 of NC_133108.1, read as the reverse complement.
GATATAACTATAGTATGAAGTAAATCAACAAGAGGCATCACTTTGATGGTTTATAAAAATTTTGACATGATGTCCCTATATTTTGTATACACCAAAACTCAAGCAATACTATTCATACACATTTATAAACATATTCTCATATACCAACATACTTTGTATCATCATACATAACATGGAACTTGTTTCAAACCCTCATATAAAATTTACTACAATACATATGCGGAAGCTATACAATAAGAAGTCCCGGTTCTTGTCGAGGTAGGGCACGTCACAAGCATCCATTGGCGAACCGGCATCCTATGTCTCTTCACTACCTGATCCTGTAACACATGAGCTACGTGAGTTTATAAAACTCAATAAGTTGGCACTTGTACGTATCAATATGTTTCGAAGGAACATACATATCAAGTCGTGATCAATAATGAATCTTAAAAACATGTCATACCGTAGCATATATTCAATGTTCATTTTGTACTTGAGCCTCATTAGTTGACCTGTACTACTGTGCTTGCTTTATTATATATCTACTACTGTGTTGGACGTCAGGGAGCAACCTTTGGCAACCCCACGCCCCATGAACATATATTGGCCAATAGCTTTGGTGGACTTAAAACCACCCATGATGTCAACAAGCTCTATATCATGTAAAAATCAGTCATTTTCCTTTCATGTTCATGTTCTTGTTCTTGACATAGCACCCATCTTCAATATTCATGAGTTCCTTACATATTTAATACATAACAATGGAATATGGTGCTATGTTTCAACAATAAATATACTAACAATGTACATATATCAATAATCAATGAGAATCATTTGAAATCATAATATTACTCATGTATTACTTCAAGAACATGCCAACTTACAGTCCAATCGTACGAATACTTGTTTGAGACGATGTTTCTCGCTCCTATACTGTCAAATATACCAATAATTCAGTCACTATTGCATAAACTAGATGAAAATCATTCCTTTATTGTCACCTACAAGTACCATAACTAAAAGAGAAGAAAACTTACACCCTTATGATGTTCTTGTGATGGAGAACTAAGATCTATCTTCAAAATGATGAAGGAAAGGAAGAAGAAAGCTTTGGAGGATGTTTTCTAGACTTTTCTCTCGAGTTTGGCTGAAGAAGGGATGAAGAAAGCTGATGGAAATGTTCAGAACTTCGAAACTTATCATCTTATATAAAAGGCGGCGCTCGGGCGGTCGTAAATTACCGCTCAAGCGCGGAAAATTCTGTCCGAGACCAGATTTCCAGAACCATTGGCGCTCGGGCGGTAAAATCCTACCGCTCGGGCGCCACTCATTCTGCTTCTGCGCACTGGTTCCTCAAAGAGTGCTCCGGAAACGTCTCTTCCCTTCATAATTTGGAAAAGTGGTAAACGAGGAAGTTGTAGCTCTATGTCTTGGCTTGAATCTCCCACTAGTTTCATGTCATTTGAAGGTATGAGTCAAAAGTTATGCCCATTCTCCCAACATGTGTCATTGTAGGAGTGACGATACACACAACTCACTTCGAGGCGCTTTTGGCTTGTCTTCCATAATGATTTGGACAAAACCCAAAACGTGAAAGTTGTAGCATTATATCTTAGCTTCCTAATGGTTAAGGCCTCCCACAATTTGGATCAATATTCAACTCATTATGCTAAAACCCGTACGAACTACCATATTTACATCTCATTTCCCACAACTTCCATTACACTATCATTACCTACACATCTTACTCTAACTATTTAGACATATATTCAGTCTCAATATACCATGGGCAATATAAAAGTCATGTTCAATCTCAATATTGATACTTCAATCATCACGTGAAATATAATTAGCTAAATAACTACATAATAAACGACATAAACACATTATTATCATTTGTACGAGTAACCGGGCATTACAATTCTCCCATCCTTCAAAGAATTTCGTCCTCGAAATTTGACGTACCATATAGTTCAGGATATCTCTTTTGGATCTCGTCTTCTCGCTCCCAAGTTGCTTCTTCAATTGCATGGTTGCGCCATAATAATTTCACCAAGGGTATTTCCTTGCCTCGTAACACTTTTGATTTCCTATCGAGGATTTGGACCGGTCGTTCTTCATATGAGAGATTCGATGCAAGCTCCAATGGTTCATAATGAAGAACGTGAGAAGGATTGGCCAAATACTTTCGTAGCAAGGAAACGTGAAAAACATTGTGAACATTTGACAAGTTCGGAGGTAAAGCTACTCGGTAGGCTCTGTCTCCTATTCTTTCCAAGATTTCAAATGGACCGATATATCTTGGACTCAATTTTCCCTTCTTACCAAAACGCAAAATGCCCTTCAATGGTGATATCTTTACAAATACATGGTAACCAACCTGAAATTCCAATCGACGACGTCGCACATCAGCATAGCTTTTCTGTCGACTCTGAGCAGTGTGCATTCTTTCTCTGATCTTGGTTACCAATTCAGCTGTCTGTTGTACCAATTCAGGGCCTAATAATTTCCTTTCTCCTATTTCATCCCAATGTACTGGAGATCGACATTTTCTACCATATAATGAAGTATATGGTGCCATTCCAATGCTTGACTGATAGCTATTTTTATATGTAAACTCAGCCAACGGTAGTTTACTGTCCCAACTACCTGGGAAGTCAATAGTACATGCCCTCAACATATCTTCTAAGATCTGATTCACTCGTTCTGATTGTCCATCAGTTTGAGGGTGGAATGCTGTGCTGAATGACAATCGAGTTCCCATAGCATGATGCAAGCTTTTCCAAAATGCAGATGTAAATTTGGGATCTCTATCTGATACAATGGACACTGGGATACCATGAAGCCTCACTATCTCTTTGATGTATTCTTCAGCATATTGATTCATCGTGTATGTGGTCTTCACCGGAAGAAAGTGAGCTGATTTTGTAAGTCGATCCACAATAACCCATATAGCATTGAATCCTCTTTGTGTTCTTGGCAAACCAAGGATGAAATCCATCGTGATGTGTTCCCATTTCCATTCAGGAATGGGTAGTGGTTTCAAGAGTCCTGCTGGTCTTTGATGTTCAGTTTTGACCTGTTGACAAGTTAGACATTGTGCAACAAATTGAGCAATGTCCCTTTTCATACCTGGCCACCAAAATAATGGTTTCAAATCCTTGTACATTTTTGTGCCTCCTGGATGGATCGAATAGGGAGTAGCATGAGCATCAATAAGAATGTCGGTTCTGGTCGTTCCTTGTTTTGGTACACACAGTCTCCCTTGACATGTCCATATTCCTTCCCCATTCAATTCAAAGTTTGAATGTCCTTTATCTTCATCTCGCTGTCTCAATTGCTGTAATTCATTATCTGTATTTTGTTCGACCTTGATTCTGTCTGCAAGTGTTGGTCGGACCATGAGAGATGATAATTTGATTGCAGATCCCTTTGGAATAACATCAAGCTTCAAGTTCTGCAAATCCCATAAAATTTGTTCTTGTACTTGCATTGCAGCAATAGAACTGGACTTTCGACTTAATGCATCTGCAACAACATTGGCTTTACCTGGATGATAATTAATAACACAATCGTAATCCTTTACCAATTCCAACCAACGTCGTTGTCTCATATTCAGTTCTTTTTGTGTGAATAAATATTTCAAACTCTTGTGGTCCGTGTATATTTCACACCGTTCACCATACAGATAATGGCGCCATATTTTCAACGCAAATACCACTGCTGCCTGTTCTAAATCATGTGTGGGATAGTTCTTTTCATATTCTTTTAATTGCCTTGAAGCATAAGCAATTACCTTCCCGTGCTGCATTAAAACTGCTCCTAAACCTTGTTTCGAAGCATCACTGTATACCACAAAATCTCCTGGTCCTTCTGGTATAGCAAGGACTGGTGCTGATGTCAATTTTGCCTTTAACTCTTGGAAACTGCGATCACATGCTTCGTCCCATACAAATTTCACATTCTTTCGGGTTAAAGCAGTCAAAGGCAATGCTATCTTAGAATATCCCGCTATAAATCGACGGTAATAACCAGCTAGCCCAAGGAAACTACGTACCTCGGTAACAGTGGTAGGTCGTAGCCAGTTATTAACAGCTTCAATCTTGCTTGGATCCACTGATATGCCTTCTTTTGAAATGATATGACCCAAGAATGCTACTTGTTCAAGCCAAAATTCACATTTCTTCCATTTGGCATACAAATGTTTATCTTTCAAAGTTTGCAAAACTAATTGCAAATGTTCTCGATGCTCCTCTACAGTTCGTGAGTAGATGAGAATATCATCTATAAACACAATCACGAACTTGTCTAGAAATGGCTTGAAAATTCTGTTCATTAAATCCATGAAAGCAGCTGGTGCATTTGTTAGTCCAAATGGCATTACAAGAAATTCATAATGCCCGTACCTGGTTCAGAAGGTAGTCTTAGAAATATCATCTGACTTCACTTTTAATTGATGATATCCTGATCGTAAATCAATCTTCGAAAAGATAGCAGCTCCTTGTAGTTGATCAAACAAATCATCAATTCTAGGGAGTGGATACTTATTTTTGATTGTCACTTTGTTCAACTCCCGATAATCAATGCATAGACGAAGGGTACCGTCTTTCTTTTTCACAAACAAAACAGGTGCACCCCACGGTGAAAAGCTCGGTCTAATAAACCCTTTATCAAGCAACTCCTGTAACTGTTCTTTCAGTTCTTTCATTTCTGTAGGAGCTAATCGATAAGGAGCTTTGGAGATCGGATGAGTTCCTGTCACAACATCAATTACAAATTCGATCTCTCTATCTGGGGGTAAGCCTGTTACATCATCAGGAAACACTTCTGGAAACTCACAAACAACATCTGTATCTTTTAATTCACGAACCGGTGGATCAATAACTAAAACAGATGCTAAATATCCTTGACACCCCTTCTGTAATAATTTACAAGCTTTCATACAAGAGATTATCCGAAGAGGTAAGGATGTACCTGCACTTGCTACTGTGAATAGTACAGCTCCTACTGGTGCAAACTTGATCATCTTCAGGCCACAGTCAATATTAACTCTGTACTTCGAGAGCCAATCCATTCCCAATATCACATCAAAATCGTTCATTTTCAAAACAATCAATTCAGCATACATCTGATGACCTTGGACATATATTGGACATCCTCGCACAATCTGATCTGTCCGTAATTCTTGCCCGGAAGGTAAGGCTATGGCGAGTTGTGTCTCTGTTGTACTTGGTGTAATGCCCAGTCTCTTTACGAACGATTCCGAAATAAAAGAATGCGTGGCTCCTGAATCTAGTAAAACAATAGCAGTAATACCAGAAATCAAGAACATACCGGTGATCATCGATGTATCAGCATCCACTTCTTCTTTGGTCATGGAGAAAAGGAGTCCCTGTACTTTCTCTGAACTTCCTGGACAATTCTTGACGAGATGTCCTGGCTTCTTGCAACGATAACAGACATTAGAACCTTGCATACATTCCCCGCCATGAAGTTTGCCACATTTAGGACAAGGTGGTCTGTCTTGTTCTTTACGTGGAGGAGGACCCTTGCCACGGGGTTCCTCTGGTCGAGTATCTCTACTATCAATCTTTTTGCCTTGTCCTGGTCCTTGGCTCTTCTGAAAGTACTGCTGCCTTCGTTGTTGTCTGTCTCTGTCAGTATCATGTTCATCTTGTTCTGCCATAAGTGCTCTTTCCACTATCTCCCCATAGGTAACAACTTTCGCCATCCGTACATCTCGTTTAATTTCAGAGCGAAGTCCCCGCATGAAATGTTCGCCCTTACTTGTGTCATCCTGTGCAATATATGGTACATATTGAACTCCAGCTTCAAATTGTTGTATGTATTCAGTCATTGACATAGTTCCTTGCTTCAGGTTAAGGAAGTCGCTGGCTTTCTTAGCTCGTACGTCTTTACTGAAATACTTGTTGTAAAACACGGTTTTGAAAGTTCCCCATGTCAGTGGTCCAACCGGTAATGCCACTTTTGCACTTTCCCACCATATTCTTGCATGTTTTGTTAAGAGAAAGATGGCACAAGTCACTTGGTCAGCATCATCCATATGAAGGTAGGAGAAGATGGACTCCAATGACTTAATCCACTCTTCTGCTACTGCTGGATCGGTGCTTCCCATGAATTCCGGAGGATTCAAACGTCTAAAACGATCATATACGTCTGTTTGAACAGGCACATGTCTGTGTACTATGGCTTGAGCTTGTGCCTGTTCATGAGTAGTCCGTTGCATCTCCAGTAGCTGCTGGATTTGTTCACCATGGACCTTTGCTTGTTGTTGGAGTAATTGGGCGAAGTCATCTACAGGTCGTGGCGCACTACCTTCACCTTCGACTGCTGGGGCCTTGCCCTTAGATGACTCTCCCTCATGTACTTTACGTTTCGGTGGCATCGTCGCTTATCTTAACCTACATGTAGGATACATAGACACATAACTTAGCATAAACTATGAGATACAATGATACTTACTTGCCGAGTTCTCCATGTGGATGAAGTGCAGTGTCTTCCCTGTCGAAGAACCGCGGGCTCTGATACCATAAAAATGTCACACCATTACTCTATACTTGACATGATTAATGATACTTATACTTGTAATCAAAATAAGGTTTGAATGATATAACTATAGTATGAAGTAAATCAACAAGAGGCATCACTTTGATGGTTTATAAAAATTTTGGCATGATGTCCCTATATTTTGTATACACCAAAACTCAAGCAATACTATTCATACACATTTATAAACATATTCTCATATACCAACATACTTTGTATCATCATACATAACATGGAACTTGTTTCAAACCCTCATATAAAATTTACTACAATACATATGCGGAAGCTATACAATAAGAAGTCCCGGTTCTTGTCGAGGTAGGGCACGTCACAAGCATCCATTGGCGAACCGGCATCCTATGTCTCTTCACTACCTGATCCTGTAACACATGAGCTACGTGAGTTTATAAAACTCAATAAGTTGGCACTTGTACGTATCAATATGCTTCGAAGGAACATACATATCAAGTCGTGATCAATAATGAATCTTAAAAACATGTCATACCGTAGCATATATTCAATGTTCATTTTGTACTTGAGCCTCATTAGTTGACCTGTACTACTGTGCTTGCTTTATTATATAGCTACTACTGTGTTGGACGTCAGGGAGCAACCTTTGGCAACCCCACGCCCCATGAACATATATTGGCCAATAGCTTTGGTGGACTTAAAACCACCCATGATGTCAACAAGCTCTATATCATGTAAAAATCAGTCATTTTCCTTTCATGTTCATGTTCTTGTTCTTGACATAGCACTCATCTTCAATATTCATGAGTTCCTTACATATTTAATACATAACAATGGAATATGGTGCTATGTTTCAACAATAAATATACTAACAATGTACATATATCAATAATCAATGAGAATCATTTGAAATCATAATATTACTCATGTATTACTTCAAGAACATGCCAACTTACAGTCCAATCGTACGAATACTTGTTTGAGACGATGTTTCTCGCTCCTATACTGTCAAATATACCAATAATTCAGTCACTATTGCATAAACTAGATGAAGAAAGCTGATGGAAATGTTCAGAACTTCGAAACTTATCATCTTATATAAAAGGCGGCGCTCGGGCGGTCGTAAATTACCGCTCAAGCGCGGAAAATTCTGTCCGAGACCAGATTTCCAGAACCATTGGCGCTCGGGCGGTAAAATCCTACCGCTCGGGCGCCACTCATTCTGCTTCTGCGCACTGGTTCCTCAAAGAGTGCTCCGGAAACGTCTCTTCCCTTCATAATTTGGAAAAGTGGTAAACTAGGAAGTTGTAGCTCTATGTCTTGGCTTGAATCTCCCACTGGTTTCATGTCATTTGAAGGTATGAGTCAAAAGTTATGCCCATTCTCCCAACATGTGTCATTGTAGGAGTGACGATACACACAACTCACTTCGAGGCGCTTTTGGCTTGTCTTCCACAATGATTTGGACAAAACCCAAAACGTGAAAGTTGTAGCATTATATCTTAGCTTCCTAATGGTTAAGGCCTCCCACAATTTGGATCAATATTCAACTCATTATGCTAAAACCCGTACGAACTACCATATTTACATCTCATTTCCCACAACTTCCATTACACTATCATTACCTACACATCTTACTCTAACTATTTAGACATATATTCAGTCTCAATATACCATGGGCAATATAAAAGTCATGTTCAATCTCAATATTGATACTTCAATTATCACGTGAAATATAATTAGCTAAATAACTACATAATAAACGACATAAACACATTATTATCATTTGTACGAGTAACCGGGCATTACATAAAAAATCTATCAAAGATTACAAAGTGCTATTTAAGCTCGAGAATGTAGTCTTGAATACTACTGATATAACTGATAAGTGTGAGCTTTGATTTCTGAATGCAAGTAGATATTTTTGCAGCGTAACAGCAAGTAAAATGAGATAACTGAAAGTTGGTCCTTCTTCGGTTGCTGCCTTCGACTATTTATAGGCTTCTCTCTCAACGGTAACATTAAAAGATATTTGAATATTCTAACCGTTGATTGCCACGTCGATATACTCTGACATTCGTACACTGCTTTTCTGAAATGCGGCGATCCACTACCAGTCGCAGGTAGTTGTACTATTTGTCGGTTGTCGCTTTCAACTGATGACGTGTACAGCTGAGAGATCAGCTGGTAAAGAATCAGTTGACGAGAATGGACTACAGTTGTATCGATTAGTGAACTGAATTAAGCTGATGAACGTGTTCAGTTGACGATCGGTTTAGTTGCTTAGTTCAGTTGGTTCATCTTTTGTCAAAACACCGGAATTAAGTTTCCAACAATTTCCCCTTTTATGGTGTTTGACAAAACTTGAGAAAAATATAACTGAATAACTGAACTCATAGTAGATAAAATAAGAAGTAGATTCAAATGAACTCATATTCTTCACAAATACAAGAATTTAAGATTTCTTCTGCTGTTCTAAAATCTCTTTAAGCTCTTCCCCTTTTTGTCAAACAGCTCCATCTTGACTGATAATTTCCGAACATCAGTAGCTAGAACCCTGACAGAGGTAGAAAGGTTTTCAATAGCAGGAGTCATTGTTACTTGCAGCAAATCTATCTTCCTTGATACGAGTGACTCGACACTGTCAACTCGTTTGTTAATAGAATTTTGAGTTGCAGTGAGACTCATGGCTATCCCCTTATTCTTCTGAATTTCTTCAACTACAAATGAGAGAGATGTAACAGCAGTTTGGATAGCTTTCAGTTTTTCAGAATTGAACTGTTGAGAGTCTTCTAATTTTAGAGTGTGAGACAGTTGCGTATTCTGAATTTTTGAAATAGCTGAGAGCATTTGATTCATACTGTCCTGCATGTTATGAATCTCTTCGAGAACAAGATCAAAATCTGATGAAGAAGGAGGAGGAGACTGATGAGAGGTTCCTGGTTCTCTTGTGGTGTGTTCAGAAATGACTATAGCTTGGTCAGTTGAGACTGTATCAGCAACATTCTGAACTGGAACATCAGTGACAATGATTTCTCCTTGAACTGGAGGCGCTGAGGGTGGATTCTGATCAGCAGAAGAACTGGCTTGATGAATAACAGATGGTGATGAAACCAAAACTGGTGCCTCCAAAGGATGAACTTGAGAATCAATCGGCACATCAGTTGAAATAGTTTGTTCAGCAGACAGATCTTGCTGAACCGGTGCTTCTAAAGAGATAGTGACCTCTGGATTGATTTGATCAGCAGAGTGATCAACTGGATTAGAACTAGGTTCAGCAGGAGGTGATTGAGGCATATCTTGAACTGGCTCTTCAGTTGGAACAAGAACCTGTTCAGAGGATGGTTTCTGCTACTCCGAAGACGGTTCTTCAACTACTTCCTCTTCATCATCATCTAAATCTCCTTGATGAATAACTAACTCTTGATCTGTTTCCCAAAATTTTATCTGAGATTGTAACCCAAACAGATCAGTGTCTAGCTGAGTAATTACTGCTTGATCAGCATACGCAGTAGGATTCGTTGGAACGTAGTTAGCCTTCAATTTATTAAGAATTTGTGCTAACTTCTTTGCTCTCATCTGATCAAACAAATAAGTTTTTCTTTCCATAGCCTGAGCAATTGTGGCAGCTTTCACCGTTCTTAGAACAAATGCTTCCAGTTTGATAAAAGTATTCAGCAGTGATTTCTTCTTCTGTTGCTTGGCAAAAAACTGTGTACGAAAAACTGTCCAAGCATCATAGGACTGAATTTTTGAAGCTGCAAAACTATTAACCTTTGCCCAAACAAGGTCAATATGTCTGAATGGCATTGGAAGGTCTGGGCTCTTCAATCAGCTTACCCTTGCCTTTATCAGTGCTCAGAATGTGTGGAATTTCTAGTCCAGTTCGAGTGGATTCCACCAGCTCTATAAATTTTATACCTTTGGGTCGAGCTGGTGCCACACTAGTAGGGCGAGTGATCTGAATCAGAGGAGCTTTGGTCTTAACTGATTCTTTTTTCGCACCAGCTGAAGCTTCCGGTGGAATGATCTTCAGAGGGACTGCTTCTATAGGTTGTTGATCATTTGAAGAAATTATCCTATCAGTAGGAATGGATACCTCGGTAGTTGTTGATTTAACCCTTTGGGTTCTTGGTTTCTTGGCAATTTGTGGGGATGGAGTTTTCTCTGTATCGGATGCACTCAAAACTAATTTCCTCTTTGCTACCTTCAGTTGAGCCAATGTTTTGGCTTCTTCACTGATTTTGGGGCCGCTGGATGAGTCCCAATCTCCTGTTTGATCTCGACAAATTGAGCAGGAGAAATGTCCAATTTGGTATTGAGTGGCTTAATGTTCTTCGCGTTGAAGACTTTAAATTTTGATGATCTTTCTGAATCATCAGCCACTAACCCCTTAATTTTCAGCAGATAGCTGAGTTGCACCGCAAAACCCTTGGACTGTTTGGAAGACAGAAACATATTCTTCAAAATATTGAATGTAAGATGTTTCCAGTTGAATTTTCGCTCAGCCATAATGATTGAAATGACTTGAAATTTCTCCAACGTGAGTGCAGCAAAAGATCCAGCCTTCGCCAAAAGCCCTTTGGCAACTACATCGGCAAGTAGCTGAACCTCATACTTCAGCTCCTTCTTTGGATCGGAAACTTTGATTTTCCGTCCATCAGCAGAGAGTGCGGTTTGAATTTCTTCAATATCAGAAGCTTTAACATCCGAAAGGTGTGCCAATCCATCAGAAGGTAAGGAAAATAATTCTCCAAAGGAGTCTTCAGTGATGGTCAGCAACTGACCATTGACAGTAGAAACTATGTTTCCATCAGAGTTGACCATACTGGTGGAGTAGAATTCTTGAAGCTCTTTGGAGTAGATTTCTTGGGATGATTTTCCCAAGAATGTCCTTAATCCAGCAGTTTCCAGTTTTTGAAAAACTTTCTTGACATCAGCATCACCGAAGGATAAAATTGATCTGAAATTAATAGCCATTGCATTTAGCATATAAGCGGGAGTTTGAGTTGCCATTTAAAACTGAATGAATTCCTGAAAAAAAATTGAAGGATGAAATTTGTTCTTGCTCTCAAAAGTTTGTGGATAAACGTAAAGTAAAACTGAAATGGAGCGGAGAATGGTACATATGTACGTGACTATTCAAATTCTGGACACGTTTCAGTCCATAGAAATTCTGAATTACAACGTGTGTACGTGTGCTGTAAGCGTGTGTAATTTAACGGTTCAAAAAGTGTCCACGTTTCTACTAATCATTTGCTGAAGAATAGCATTTAATGCTTGAAGAACAGTCACGTCGCTTGATTTGGAATATAATATGATTAATTAGTTAACTTATATGAGAAGATTAGTGAAATATTCAACTGAACGATCAGTTTGTAACACTGTGTCCTTTCAGTTGAGAATTTACTAACAATTTTCTTCTTAGTTAACCTCTTAAAACAATTATTCCCCCTTAATTAGTGCATAAAATAATTAAAGCGAATAAATAAATATCAGAGATATTATTTGTTGCTGAAATGTTGATGACCCTTCGGCTTCCTTGATTGTCTGCTATAAATAGAAATAACATTGTTAGTTCCAGTCATATTGGTGAAAGAAAGAGAAGATATACAAGAAAAAAAATGGCAGATGCGAGTTGCTCAAGTGTTTCGCCACTTTCTCTGGAAGCTAGAAAGGCGGCTATCGAAGATGAAGTCTTCTACACTAGTCTTCCTTACTGGGAAAAGTTACAGGAGCTTGCGTTCCTGTATAACTCTGGAGAGGCTACCACTTCCAGACTGGTGGAACAGTTGACAGAAGTGCGGGAGCGCTTGAATATAGCTGTGTGGGTGGACATCTTTAAAGATGGTCATATCTACCAGTTGATGCTTCAAAAGGAGCTGGAGATTCTTAATCGTATAGCTTCTTCTCATAGCTTTTGTAAGACGTCTTCCTCAGCTCTATCAGTTTGGTTGAGAATGTGGATAGACGATGTAGAGGAAAAGTATGAAAATGTAATCCAAGCGAATATTTATTGTTGAATGAAATATTTATTTTGATGTAACTTTGTTTTTCTTCCATCAGTTGAGAGTCATATGAATAAACAACTAACTGAAGAATCAGTAAATAACAGTAAGGCTGAAAGATGAGTTAAGAACCAAGACAATAATAACAACTGATTAGGATAAATCAATTAATCCAAGTATATTGCGAAAATGAGAAAACTTAGTCTCAGCCAGTGGTTTGGTGAAGATATCAGCTGCTTGCTGCTCAGTTGAAACATATTCCAGTCTGATGTCCTTCTTCAGGGCATGATCTCTGATGAAGTGATGCCTGACATCTATGTGCTTGGTTCTGGAGTGAAGAACTGGATTATAGGTGATAGTAATTGTACATGTATATCACAAAATATTGGCGATTCTTTAGCATCAATTCCATAATCTCTCAGTTGTTGCTAAATCCAGAGCAGTTGAGCACAGCAGCTTCCAGCAGCAAGATATTCTGCTTCAGTTGTGGAAGTTGCTATGGATGTTTGCTTCTTGCTGAACCATGAGATCAGTCTGTCCCCTAGAAACTGACATGATCCACTAGTACTTTTACGATCAAGCTTACATCCTACATAATCTGCATCTGAATATCAAACTAAATTGGAAGATGAATCTTTAGAATACCATAACCCAACATTTTGTGTGCCCTTAAGATATTTCAAAATACGCTTGGCAGCTGTAAAATGTGATTGCATAGGGTTTGCTTGAAATCTAGCACACATGCATACAACAAATACAATATCAGGACGACTAGCAGTTAGGTACAATAATGAACCTATTAAACCTCTGTAAAGTGTCGTCTCAACTGATATTCCCCCTTGATCAGTATCAAGTTTTATTGATGAGCTCATAGGAGTACTTGCAGCTGAACATGATTCCATTCCAAACTTCTTCAGTTGTTCCTTCGTGTATTTAGTTTGACTAATGAAGGTACCCGACTCCAGTTGCTTCACTTGTAATCCAAGAAAGAATGTCAGTTCACCCATCATGCTCATTTCGAACTTATCCTGCATTAACTTAGCAAACTTATCGCATAATATGGGGTTAGTTGACCCAAAAATAATGTCATCAACATAAATTTGAACGAGTAGAATATGATCATTCTTGGAGAATTTGAACAATGTCTTATCAACTGATCCAACAGAAAAATCGTGATCAGTTAGAAATTTTGAAAGAGTTTCGTACCAAGCTCTTGGAGCCTGTTTAAGACCATATAAGGCTTTGTTCAAATGGTAGACATGATCAGGAAGGTGATGATTGATAAAACCTGGAGGTTGTTCAACGTAGACTTCTTCCTGCAACTGGCCATTCAGAAATGCACTCTTTACATCCATTTGGTAGACTTTGAAGTTTTTGAATGAAGCATAGGCAAGGAATATCCTGATTGCCTCCAGTCTTGCAACTGGTGTATATGTGTCATCATAATCAATTCTTTCTTCCTAGCCTGTGCTACTAGCCTTGCTTTGTTACGGCACAACTGAACCATCTTCGTTCAGTTTTTTCCTGTACACCCATTTTGTACCTATAACAGTTTTTGAAATTGGTCTTGGAACTAAGTTCCAGACATTGTTATGGTACAAACTGATTTAGCTCTTCTTGCATTGCATTTATCCAGTTTGGATCAGCAAGAGCTTCATCAGTCTTCTTGGGTTCTAGTTGTGACACGAAAGCTGAATGAATAAATAGATTGAGCATCTGATTTCTTGTTCTTACTGGATCAGATGGTTTACCTATTACCAACTCTGGAGGATGTGATTTCTTCCATCTGAGTTCAGCATTTATTGCTTCTGAATCAGCAACTGCTTCTGTGGGTAACTGAACATTTTCAGTTTCAGTTGGAGCAGTTTAAGTTTGCAACTGAATGTCATTTGGTGGCTCTAATAACTGATCATTTGGAACAGCTTCTGGTTCTTCTGGTTGATCTAATACTTCTGGTTCAGGTGTTTGGAGGTTGCTTTGAGTGATATGGATGTCTTCTTCATCATCATCATCCAAGCTTATATCTGTAAATCTATCAGCTAGCTCAACTTGATCAGTTGGCTTATCAGTTAGTACAGTTTCATAAAAAACAACATGGATAGATTCTTCAACATTTAAAGTATTTTTGTTGAAGACTCTATAAGCTTTACTCACTGAAGAATAATCAAGAAATATTACTTCTGCAGATTTAGCATCAAAGGCTTTTAAATGAGTTTTATTGACAAGTATAAAACATCTGCAGACGAATATTTTGAAGTTGGAAACCACACTTTTTCTTCCATGCCAGATCTCATAAGGTGTTTTCATATGATTCTTATTAATCATTTATCTGTTTTGAGTGTAACACGCTGTGTTCACTGCCTCTGCCCAAAACCTTTGTGAGATACCAGAATCAGCAAGCATTGTTCTAGCAGCCTCTTCGAGGGTCCGATTTCTCCTTTCAGCTACACCATTTTGCTGAGGAGTTCTAGCTGCTGAAAGCTCATGCTTGATTCCGGAATTCTCTAAATAATTTGAAAGAATTTGATTGATAAATTAATTTCCTCGATCGGATCTGATTCTGTCAATTCCAACTGATTTTTCATTTAATAATCTTTTGAAAAGCTTAATCAGTTGAGCAGCAGTTTGGTCTTTGGACTTGAGAAATATAACCAAAGTGAATCTTGAAAAGTCATCTACAACCACCAAGGTGTATTTCATTCCCCCTAAGCTCATGACTGGTATTGGACTAAATAGATCCATATGTAACAGCTCTAAGCATCGGGAAGAAGATTTACGACCCTTGTTCTTAAAAGAAGATTTGATTTATTTACAAAACTGACATGCTGAGCAAATTTTGTCTTTGATAAAATCCATTTTGAACAGTCCAGTAACAAGATCGTGGTTACTCAAATATGCAATGGACTTGAAGTTCAGGTGGTTTAATCTCTTATGCCACAACCAGTTTTTAGAGGATTTTGAAGCAATAAAACATACTGGTGCATAAGGTTGATCATTCCAGCCGACTTTATAAGTGTTTCCACACCTTTTGCCAGTTAGGATGATCTCTTCAGTTGAGCTTTTGACTGAACAAGAATGTTTGTCAAACTGAACTGAGAATCCATTATCGCATAATTGACTGATACTGATCAGATTATACTTCAGATTCTCAACTAATAATACATCATTAATGGTGAAGTTACCATGGATAAGCTTACCCTTACCCACAGTTTTACCTTTAGAATTATCTCCAAAACTGATGTTTGGTCCAGCGTATTTGACCAGTTGAGATAATAAATTTGAATCTCCTGTCATGTGGCGTGAACATCCACTGTCCAAGTACCATATAGATTCAATGCTTGTACCTGTTACCTGCAATCACACACAAGATAAGATTCTAGTACCCCTTTTTCTATTTGGGTCAAAAGTTGATTAGCAATTTAGGAATCCAGACTTGGATCAGTCTAATTGACCGTCCAGTTGCTGTATTCCAGATGGTTTTTCCCGGTCTGTGTGTGCTTGGTGTATGGTGTGCAGGAGACACAACATGTGATTTGCCCTTTTTCAACTGATTGTTCAGCCAGTATGTTTTCTGAACTGTCTTACTGTTATAGTAATTTGAGCAGCTATTTGAGTAATTTTTGCTGAAAAGTTTTGGTGGCTGACTTCGTGAGTCAGTCAAAACTTTTGGGCTATAACCAATACCACATTTTTTGCCCTTGTTCATACTTTGAGTTGGCTGTTCAATCAGTTTACTTGGCTCAGCTTGTTCTTGTACTATAACTGATTTGACAAAGTGAATGTATTTCCCTTTATTTATATTCAGTTTTGGTCGAGTATGCTTGGGAGACATTTCATCTTGGTTACTGAAACCTAAACCAGTTTTATCAGTAACTGATTTTTGTGAGTTCTGTATATTAGTCAGTGCAACAGATGATTTGTTCCAAGCCTGAATAAGTTCAGTTTGCTTTGAATTTTCAAGCATCAACTTTTGAATCATTAACTGATCCTTGCTTCTTTCAGTATTGAGTTCAGCAATCTCCTTTTTCAGACTCAACATGTCAACTGATTCATCAATTGTAGTCTTATTGTCAATAGGATCATTTTGCTTTGCTCTGGCCTTTTCAAATAATAAGGCAAGCTTATGATACTCAGTGACCATGTCATGCAATATTGAAATAAGTTCTTCTCTCGTAAAATCAGTTGAGCTAAAGTCAAATACCTGTTGACTGCTGGATTCCAGTTCTGTATCACCAGCCATCAGACATTTCACTTCCTCTTCATTGTCACTAGAACTTCATGAAGTTTCTGGTTCTGACTCCTCGCTGTGAGTGTCTGCCCACTTCGATTTGCTCTCTTCAGCCAAGAGTAATTCATGCTTCTTCCTGGAGAACTTCTTATTATCTTTGGATCTATTTTTGTGCTCATATGGTTTCTTTCTTCTTTCAGTTGAGCCTTGACTGTCTTTCTTTGGTTTGGTACAGTCAGCAATGAAGTGACCTGGTTTGCCACAGTTGTAGCAAGCGTTTGATTATTCCTTGGAATTTCTTCTTTGATATTTATTTTGAAAGTTTCCTTGATTTTTCCTCATAAATCTTCCAAACGTTTTGATGGACAATGACATGGCATCATTGCTTAGTTGATCAGCAACTTTTTCAACTGAACCAGTTGGTTCTGTTCTAACAGCAGCTAAGGCAGTTGTGACTGCTGGAGTAGAAGATTCTCCTTCTCGAGTTTGCAGCTCAAACTCGTAGGCTTTCAAATCAGCAAATAGGTCATGAAGCTCAACTTTGTTCATATCCTTGGATTCCGTCATTGCCATGATCTTCACATCCCACTCCTTGGGAAGACCTCTGATTATCTTTAATGCAACTTGATAGGATCGGTTAATCGAGTAAAGAGTGTTTAGAAGGGGGGGTTGAATAAACATTGCTCGAATTTAAAATATTCTTCGACAATATGAGTTCAGTTCTGTTACAAACTGAACCTAAATATCCCGTCGGTCAACAACAATCAGTTAAATTGAATAAAACAGTTGCGGAAAACTAACTGACTGAAAGATAGAGTATCTAACTGAAAATGGTAACTGAAATAATGACACAGTAAGTTTCTGGATGTTCGGAGAATTGAATAACTCCTACGTCACCCCTTCTATCACGAAGATAGGATATCCACTAAAAGACTTTGATCAAATACACGACACTGTACTGACCCACTTCAGTTTGGACTTATCACTTTGCCAAAACTGAAACTCTTAGCATACAACACTTTTATAGATCGTAACTGATCTTAGCACAACTTAGAAAATCTATAAAGATTACAAAGTGCTAAATAAGCTCGAGAATGTAGTCTTGAATACTACTGATAAGACTAATAAGCGTGAGCTTTGATTTCTGATTACGAGTAGATACTTTTGCAGCGTAACATCAAGTAGAATAGGATAACTGAAAGTAGGGGGTTCTTCAGTTGCTGTTCTTCGACTATATATAGGCTCTCCTCTCAACGGTAACTTTAAAGAATGTTTGAATATTCTAACCGTTGATTGCCACGTCGATATATTCTGACAATCGTACACTGTTTATTCTGCAATGCGGCATTCCACTACTAGTTGCAGGTATATGTACTATTTTGTCTGTTGTCGCTTTCAACTAATGACGTGTACAACTGAGAGGTCAGCTGGTAATGAATCAGTTGCCGAAAATAAACTTCAGTTGTAGAACAGTTGACTGAGTTCAGCAGATGACGTGTTCAGTTGTTGAGCAGTTCAGTTCCTAAGTTCAGTTGGTAAGTTCAGTTGGTAAAACTTTTTGTCAATGCACCGGAATTAAGTTTCCAACAATTTCCCCCTTTATGGTGTTTGAAAAAACTCAAAATAAAGTAAAACTGAATAACTGAACTCTTGTAGATAAAATAAGATGTAGATTCAACTGAACTCATATTCTTCATGGCTACACTGATACAACGATAAAGAATTCCCTCTAGGCTTAAGTGCTTCTGAAAGCTGATATTCAACTGAGCATGCCCTTTTCTCTCTAGTATTGTATATGTGCTCCCTCTATTGTTTGAGTCTTAACCGCTCTTCTCTTTATATAGGAGGAGGAAGCTGATCGTACAGTGAGACTCATTTATTGTATCCTTTGCATTTGAATTGGCTTCTTGGACTATGTGTCTCGTCTTATTGACTGTATCTCTAAAGCGTTTTGTCTTTAATGCTCTGATGCAATCTTATATATAACCCTTTCTAGCATCAATAAAATGCTTAAACTATTTTATTCCCAGTTACAATTTAGTTTAGGTCTAAGACACTTGGACTTTTCTCATTGGATCGAATTTCATATTATGATATATCCTTAATGTTTAATTAACACTAGCGCGTAAAACTTAATAAGTTCTCCCATGTTAATGTTGGACTAACTCTAGTAAATTGTGGGGACCCGGACGCTAATCATCTTCTTAATCATCGTTGGGATTTAATTATCAGTTCTGATAAACAGAGTCTAAAAATTTTTCTTTTTAAAATGAAAATGCGGAAGGTAATGGAATCTAAATAATATACATCTCAGTATAAAATACATTTCAGTATAAAAGTACAATACTGTACAATCTAAGTCTAAGGTTCGGTTACTAAGTTCAAGTAATAAACCAAATCTACAGTAAGTCCGGAATCACCACGCTGACTCTTCTTCTCTCCTCATCCTCTTGACCCCGATCCAGTCCCACCTGTTGTCATGCACACATACAAAACAAGACAACATCTGGATAACTCCGGTGAGAATAAATCCCAGTATAAAACATGGTAAACATGTATATCCACAATATAATTCATGGAACCTGCGGTCATGAATGAAATCAAAACAATAGAGTTCATAATCTATGAAATCAAATCAAATAAGCATGTAACTCAAGTCAGATAAACATGCATATAAACAATCTAAATAATGAAACATGCTATCATAAATGAAAGCAATAACAATGGGCTCCATAATCTATGAATCACATTCATCTACGCATGCAGTTCTAATCAAATCATGTCATGACTCGACTCCATGCTGACTCTAGGGATCCCGGTGTGAATAAGACGTCACTGTCTGTTACCTACTCTCCCAATCGGGGTAACGTACATCTTATTCCTAGACTTCGGTCATATCTGTATCGAATAATCTACAATCGGAGGGTGTCAGCTCCTATGTAACGATACACCGAACGTCTAGATGTATGACTGTCTGTCAAGACTCTCCTATATGAAATGCAATACATATAAATCTATAAACAAAGCATAATCATATCAAAACATAAACATTAATCTAGTATGTGATTTTATTGGGAAACTCAAATGATGTCTGATTTGAGTTATGTCTTCTCGAATATCACATGAATTATACCTTTGTCGTCCCGGGCTTACGAAGACGAAGTCTCGAAGTCAAATCTGTCCATATCAATCTGATAATGACAAATCACATAATTACAATATCAGTATATATCTCAGTTCAGAATCTGTTCTGATCAAAACTCAAATCGGTATACAATCTGATCATAATCAACAGTATAACCAAGAATCTCAATCAATATCATATCTGATCAATCTAAATCAACTGATGTTTCGACGACATAACAATACAATCTGAATAACCCCATCAATCTGAACATCACAAATATAACTCTAGAACCCATAATCTGTGTCAATACAATTCATAATCTGAATACTAACACAATTCTGATATAGAATCTCAGTCAATATCTTTCAAAAATCATAACAATTACAGAACCAATCTATTCTTTAATCTGTCTTCAATTCTACAATGTCTATGGTAGCAGAAACATCATATCTGAATCATATTCGATTCTAGCAACATCATATTCTCAAAGCATCATAAAACGTAGCAAAACTTACATCCTTGTGTAGCTCGTGTCACGAGGAACTCAGAACTGAAGTCGGATTTGAATTCTGATGGACGGATCTTTCACAATCGCAAGTTTAAAAGGCGTAAGGATTTTCTCTCCAAAAGCTTCGCCCTTTTCCTCAAATTCTGAGACATTTACGTGTCAATCGTCTATTTATATACTGCATGCACATTCTGAAACGTGGTGTAATAGCCGAGCCCGGTGTACGGTACGGTTTAAGCTTTATTGTGTTTATTGGGTTTTATGATTTAGATGTTTAGAGTTGTGTTTTGGGCCATAGTATTATTGGTTATTGTTGTCTTGAGGTATTAGATGTTGTTGGTTGTTCGTTTCAGTGTTTCGGTTCGATTTTCAGTTGCCTTGGTTTGTTCTTGGCCGAAGTGGTACCGCACCCGCACCCTTGCAAGGACCGCACCCGCGGTCATTTATGTTGGATTTTGATGGTTTTACCGTGAGGACACCGCACCCGCGGCAGTGTAAGCACCGCACCCGCGGTAATTGTAGCACCGCACCCGCGGTGATCGTGCATGGGAATTTTGTTGGAATGCCGTGAGCTTAGCGCACCCGCGGTGCTTGTGTGACCGCACCCGCGGTGTAAGTATGGGCGAGATATTTAGTACCTTTTTGATTGAGTTGACTTCATTTCTACCTTATCTTCTCTTCATTTTCGAGATTTCCTCTCTAGTTCCAAGGGTTTTCTACCATTTCTTTCTTTTCCTATCTTCAATCCAAGCTTCTTTTCGACGATTCGACTTGAGATCGACGTTCTCCGTGGTATAAGGAAGCTTAGGTAAGTTCTTGGTGCGATTCTATCATGGTTTTTGAAGATGAGTTGTTATAGGGTGTTGTTATTGTTGGTTTAATGGGATATTTGACTTGTATTTTTGGATATAGAGTTGATTTTGGTGTTGTTTATGGATTATTGTTGTAGGTGGTGTACCAAGAGCTAAGTTTGAGGTGTTCTATTGGTTTGTAAGTGGAATTTCATTCCTTTGCTCACATGATGTTATATGTATTGTGTTTTAAAGGTTTTAAAGTGATATTCCCTTCAATTGATTCATTGTTATGTATTGATCCCATTGATTACCTATTGGAGGCATTGATGACTCACTATTGTTAAAAGGGAATACAAGAGAAAATAATATTGTGAAACGACGGCTTTAAATGTTATTCAGGGTTCAAATGTTTTTATTGGATTGATTGAATCATAGTCAGAGCATTGCATGCAATTAGTTGATCAACGACCATAGGCTTTTATCCCTCACAGTTATCGATTTATATCGATGGGATATTTGCAACCACAGACAGAGATACTATTGATATCAATCCAACCAGAGAAAAGAGAATACCATCTTATTGCTATCTTATTGATATGCTATTGCTACAGTTATTGCTACAGTATTCATGTTTCAGAGTTGATGGTATTTATGATTTCAAAGTCATGTTTTACAGAGTATACTATGTATCATTGCTATGTAAGAGTTCCACTTGCTGAGTTTTTATACTCATTTCAGTTATTTCATGTGATGCAGATCAGAGTAGAGGCCCTGGACGTTGACTGTGGATAGGGGTTATATGCATACACCGTTGGAAGGAAGATTATTTTGCAAATATTTTGGGACATGATCATAAGAATGATTGTTTTGTATTTTGTATTTCATTTGAATGATCATGTATTTATTTTGTAAACATTTTATGAAATGTATTTTGAAACTTCTTCCATATTTTAAAGAGAAAATTTTATTTCCGCTGTGCATTTTATTTAAAGAGGTCAGAGGTGTCACATTTAGTGGTATCAGAGCGGTGTTCTTCGGACCAATGCCTTTGACTTCGTCTACTTTCAACTGTCCGGGTATGTTTTCTTGCATCTATCTATTCATTTTTATATATTGATTGGTGTCTTGTGAGCCTATTGTAGAGTATGCCACCTAAGAGGAAAGCTGTAGAGGGTGAGGATAGTTCTTCATCTAGAGTTGTTGACGAGTTCGGCAAGTTGCTTAAGGAGCAGGCTAAGGTGCATAGCGAGCAGATTCAGCAGCTCATTCGTATGCAAGGAACTGGGCAGGGTAGAGGCCAAGTGAGAGGTCAGGTTGCACAGGCTGTTGGCACTGATGCCATCTTTTCTGTTTTCAAGAGGATGGATCCACCGGAATTCGCAGGTAGCACCGATCCTCTAGTTGCTGTCGAGTGGGTCAAGGCTTTAGAGGCGATCTTTGATCATCTCCAGTACGAGGACAAAGACAGGATCAGTTGTGCCGTTTTCATGTTGGTTAAGGCTGCCCGCATTTGGTGGAATGCGACGAAGGTTGGTGTGACTGTTGCTACATTGAAGTGGTCAGAGTTCACAGACTTGTTCTATGACAAGTATTTCCCCGATGCACTTCGAGCGAGGAAGGTTACGGAGTTCTTGGAGCTTCGTCAGGGGAGCTTGGATGTTGGTGAGTACATTCTGAAGTTTGAGGAGGGTTGCTTGTTTGCTCCTTACATTGCTTCCAATGACAAAGATAAAGGCGCTCATTTCATTCGAGGCCTTAGAGCTGAGATTCGTCGTGATATCAACATGTCCAAGGCTGTTACTTTCAAGGAGATTGTGTCCAAGGCATTGTTGGCCGAGCAGGATGAGAAGGACATCATTAGAGAGAGGCAGGAGAGGCATCAAGCTGTTGCTCAGAGAGGCCAGGGTTCTAATCAGAGGGGCAGGGATCGTTTCAAGGGCAAGGGCAAGATGGAGTCGAGTCCTAGACCACCGCCAGTTCCAGTTGATCCCGAGAAGCCACTGTGTCCTAAGTGTGGCAAGCATCATCGAGGAGAGTGCAGACTTGGCACTCATTCTTGTTACCGTTGTGGCACGGCAGGCCACGTTGCCAGAAATTGTCCACGAGGAGCTAACCAAGGGAAGGTGCAGGGTCGTATCTTTGCGATGACGAAGGAAGGTATTAATCACGATTCTTCATTGATCTCTAGTACTATTTTGATTTCAGGCAGAGTAGCTACTACTTTGATAGATACTGGTGCTACTCATTCTTTTATGTCTGAATTGTTTTTGAGATCTTTGGGTATAGTTCCTTCTGTTCTTCCCCTCCAGCTTAGTGTTGTTTTGCCTTTGGGAGATGTCTTGTGCCCGACATCGATTGTGTTTGCTTGTCCCGTTCGTATTGTCGATAGGGAGGTTTTTGCTGATTTGATTGTCATCCCGATGGTTGCCTTTGATGTTATTCTTGGCATGGATTGGCTTTCGACTTACCGTGCAGTTATCGATTGTGTTGCTAAGAAGGTGACTTTTGCAGATGATGGCCAGGGAGGAGTTCTCGCCAGCTCAGGTACTTCGCTGGTCCTTCCTTTTATTTCTTGTCTTGAGGCTGAGAGATTGCTATGTAGAGGTTGCGATGGGTTTCTTGCTTCTATTGTGGATGTTGATGATATTGATGTTGTGAGGGAGTTTGCCGATGTGTTTGAGGATGATGTTCCGAGTTTGCCGCCGGATAGGGATGTTGAGTTTTCGATCGATTTAGCTCCAGGTACGGTACCTATTTCTAAGGCTCCGTACAGAATGGCTCCTACTGAGATGAAAGAGTTGAAGACTCAGTTGCAGGATCTTCTAGACAAGGGTTTCATTCGACCGAGTTCTTCGCCTTGGGGAGCTCCGGTTCTCTTCGTTAAGAAGAAGGATGGTTCTTTGCGTCTGTGTATCGACTACAGGGAGCTCAACAAAGTGACTGTCAAGAACAAGTATCCGTTGCCACGGATAGATGATTTGTTTGATCAGCTCCATGGTGCTACTGTATTCTCGAAGATTGATCTTCGGTCTGGCTATTATCAGTTGAAGGTTAGGGAGTCTGATATCCCTAAGACGGCTTTCAGGACCAGGTATGGTCATTTTGTGTTTCTTGTGATGTCGTTTGGTTTGACCAATGCTCCTTCAGTCTTTATGGACCTGATGAACCGTGTGTTCAAGCCCTATCTGGATAGTTTCGTCATTGTCTTCATTGACGACATCTTGATCTATTCCAAGACCAGAGAGCTGCATGCAGAGCATCTCAGAGTTGTTCTTCAATTGCTGAGAGAGAGGAGGCTGTTTGCCAAGTTGAAGAAGTGTGAGTTTTGGCTGGATCAGATTTCTTTCCTAGGCCATGTTGTTTCGAGGGATGGCATTGCTGTTGATCCATTGAAGATAGAGGCGATTCAGAATTGGCCTATTCCTACTACTGTCTCAGAGGTACGCAGTTTTCTTGGTTTGGCGGGTTATTATCGTCGTTTCATTTCAGATTTCTCCAAGATTGCCTTGCCATTGTCCAATTTGACGAGGAAGACTGTGAAGTTCGAGTGGTCCATTGATTGCCAGAGTGCATTTCAGGAGTTGAAGGATAGATTGACGACAGCTCCTGTTCTTTCATTGCCCAGTGGTTCTGAGGATTTTGTTGTCTATACTGATGCGTCGAAGAGAGGCCTTGGTGCAGTGCTGATGCAGCGAGGTAAGGTCATTGCTTATGCTTCTCGCCAGTTGAAGGATTACGAGAGGAATTATCCGACGCATGATTTGGAGCTAGCAGCTGTGGTTTTCGCCCTGAAGATTTGGAGACATTATCTGTATGGCGAAAAGTGTGAGATCTTCACAGACCACAAGAGTTTGAAGTATCTGTTTTCGCAGAAAGAGCTCAACATGAGGCAGAGGAGGTGGTTAGAGCTGGTCAAGGATTACGATGTAACGATCAGTTATCACCCAGGGAAGGCGAACGTTGTGGCTGATGCTTTGAGCCGCAAGTCGAGTGCTTCATTGAGTTCTTTGATTCAGAGGCCATTGTTGATGAATTTGCAGAGAGAGGAGATTGATCTGGTGATTCCAGGTACCATTGCTCGTCTTTCAGCGTTGGTTATTCGATCTACTTTGACGGACAGGATCCGTAGAGAGCAGACTGTCGATGTTCAGTTGACAGAGTTGAGAGCTAGAGCAGAGGAGAGAGGCAACTCAGAGTTTGGTTCGAGTGGTGATGGATTGGTGACTTTCAGAGGCCGTATCTGTGTTCCTATTGGCGATGATATTCGGCGAGATGTCTTGACAGAGGCTCATACTGCGCCATATTCGATTCATCCAGGCAGTACGAAGATGTATCAGGATCTTCGTCGACTCTACTGGTGGCCAGGTATGAAGAAAGATATTGCTTTGTTCATTTCTCAGTGCCTTACTTGTCAGCAGGTGAAGATTGAGCACCAGAGACCTGCTGGGACATTGCTATCTTTGCCGATTCCTCAGTGGAAGTGGGAGCACATTACGATGGATTTCGTGACTGGTCTTCCCAGAGTGCAGAAAGGTTATAATTCCATTTGGGTCATTGTTGATAGGTTGACCAAGTCAGCGCACTTTCTCCCAGTCAAGACGACGTACTCCATGAAGCAGTATGCCGAGGATTACATTGCAGAGATTGTTAGACTTCACGGTGTCCCTGTGTCGATTGTGTCTGATCGTGACCCCAGATTTACCTCCGAGTTTTGGAAGAGTCTGCACAGAGCTATGGGATCACGGTTAGCTTTCAGTACAGCTTATCATCCTCAGAGCGACGGTCAGTCAGAGAGAGTCATTCAGATTCTTGAGGATATGCTCAGAGATTGTACTATTGACTATTCTGGTAGCTGGGATTCTAAATTGCCTCTTGTGGAGTTCACGTACAACAATAGCTACCAGGCGTCGATTGGGATGGCACCGTATGAGGCACTTTATGGCAGGAAGTGCAGATCGCCTTTGTTTTGGGATGAGGTTGGCGAGAGGAAGATGTTGGGACCAGAGTTGGTCCAGCAGACGGCCGATGTTGTTGCTGTGATCCGTGAGAGGATGAAGACAGCACAGTCGAGACAGAAGAGCTATGCAGATGTTCGTCGTAGACCTTTGCAGTTCGAGGTTGGCGATCATGTATTTCTGAAGATTGCACCTCTCAAGGGTGTGATGCGATTTGGCAAGAAGGGTAAGTTGAGTCCGAGATTTATTGGCCATTTTGAGATCTTGGACAGAGTTGGTGATCGAGCCTACAGATTAGCCCTGCCGCCTGATCTTGATAGAGTTCACAATGTGTTTCATGTATCGATGCTCAGGAAGTATATTGCGAATCCTTCCCATATTCTTCGCCACGAGCCATTGGACTTGACGCCGAATTTGACTTACCAAGAGATTCCGATTCAGATTCTGGATCTCACAGTTAGAGTATTGAGGAATAAAGAGATCGGCATCGTTAAAGTCCTTTGGAGGAACCATTTGATCGAAGAGGCTACGTGGGAACCAGAGGATGAGATGAGAGAGAAGTATCCTGAGTTGTTCGTGCAGTGACGTCAATTTCGCGGACGAAATTCCTCTAAGGAGGGGAGATTGTAATAGCCGAGCCCGGTGTACGGTACGGTTTAAGCTTTATTGTGTTTATTGGGTTTTATGATTTAGATGTTTAGAGTTGTGTTTTGGGCCATAGTATTATTGGTTATTGTTGTCTTGAGGTATTAGATGTTGTTGGTTGTTCGTTTCAGTGTTTCGGTTCGATTTTCAGTTGCCTTGGTTTGTTCTTGGCCGAAGTGGTACCGCACCCGCACCCTTGCAAGGACCGCACCTGCGGTCATTTATGTTGGATTTTGATGGTTTTACCGTGAGGACACCGCACCCGCGGCAGTGTAAGCACCGCACCCGCGGCAGTGTAAGCACCGCACCCGCGGTGAGACCGCACCCGCGGTAATTGTAACACCGCACCCGCGGTGATCGTGCATGGGAATTTTGTTGGAATGCCGTGAGCTTAGCGCACCCGCGGTGCTTGTGTGACCGCACCCGCGGTGTAAGTATGGGTGAGATATTTAGTACCTTTTTGATTGAGTTGACTTCATTTCTACCTTATCTTCTCTTCATTTTCGAGATTTCCTCTCTAGTTCCAAGGGTTTTCTACCATTTCTTTCTTTTCCTATCTTCAATCCAAGCTTCTTTTCGACGATTCGACTTGAGATCGACGTTCTCCGTGGTATAAGGAAGCTTAGGTAAGTTTTTGGTGCGATTCTATCATGGTTTTTGGAGATGAGTTGTTATAGGGTGTTGTTATTGTTGGTTTAATGGGATATTTGACTTGTATTTTTGGATATAGAGTTGATTTTGGTGTTGTTTATGGATTATTGTTGTAGGTGGTGTACCAAGAGCTAAGTTTGAGGTGTTCTATTGGTTTGTAAGTGGAATTTCATTCCTTTGCTCACATGATGTTATATGTATTGTGTTTTAAAGGTTTTAAAGTGATATTCCCTTCAATTGATTCATTGTTATGTATTGATCCCATTGATTACCTATTGGAGGCATTGATGACTCACTATTGTTAAAAGGGAATACAAGAGAAAATAATATTGTGAAACGACGGCTTTAAATGTTATTCAGGGTTCAAATGTTTTTATTGGATTGATTGAATCATAGTCAGAGCATTGGATGCAATTAGTTGATCAACGACCATAGGCTTTTATCCCTCACAGTTATCGATTTATATCGATGGGATATTTGCAACCACAGACAGAGATACTATTGATATCAATCCAACCAGAAAAAAGAGAATACCATCTTATTGATATGCTATTGCTACAGTTATTGCTACAGTATTCATGTTTCAGAGTTGATGGTATTTATGATTTCAAAGTCATGTTTTACAGAGTATACTATGTATCATTGCTATGTAAGAGTCCACTTGCTGAGTTTTTATACTCATTTCAGTTATTTCATGTGATGCAGATCAGAGTGGAGGCCCTGGACGTTGACTGTGGATAGGGGTCATATGCATACACCGTTGGAAGGAAGATTATTTTGCAAATATTTTGGGACATGATCATAAGAATGATTGTTTTGTATTTTGTATTTCATTTGAATGATCATGTATTTATTTTGTAAACATTTTATGAAATGTATTTTGAAACTTCTTCCATATTTTAAAGAGAGAATTTTATTTCCGCTGTGCATTTTATTTAAAGAGGTCAGAGGTGTCACACGTGGCATCATTTTTCATGCAACACGCATGACCGCAGGTGCGGTCGTGTCATGCACCGCGGGTGCGCTCATGCTTCGGCATTGTCTTTATTTTTCTGGATTCGAGGACCGCGGGTGCGCTTGGGTTTAGACCGCGGGTGCGGTCATCCTACTGTAGCAGCACCAGGGTGCGGTGATGCTACGGAATTTCTTGCCAACTTACTGTCCATGCACCGCGGGTGCGGTGATGTCTGGCACCGCGGGTGCGGTGCTGTTTTCTCAAAAGTTTCTTGTTTTGCAACATCGTTTCTCCACTTCTGTTGTTGCCTTCCTTATTCAGACTTTATATATATCAATACAAAGTATCAAACTCAATTCTCGGGCCTTACATTTCTCCCCCTCTTAGATCTGAGTTCGTCCTCGAACTCATAAACAATCAATTCAGAGATATCAGAAGAAATGCATATTAGAGTTTAAACCAAAACTTAAATATCTGATTCCTGTCTGGAATAAGAATTTACTAAGTATAATGTCATAATACTTCTCCAATCCCTTTAACAAAATGAATCTTGCCATGTTGGTTATACAACATCCGTATAAACCAAACTACAGCTCATCACATATCAGTATCATCTGTTGTTATCAAATCTGTTTATCTCCATCAAGGACATATACAGTCTTCAACTTCAAATACCAATCGTCATCATCCGACGTTGGTTTCTTAAGTCTGTCTATTCTGAACTATCTTAATAACTATTGTCATATAGTAATTCATACATTGACAATAAGTCATAACAACTAGTGCTAACATCCAGCACTACAGAAGTATAGTGCTAACATCCAGCACTAAAGCTGTACCAAAATCTTCTAATATCTGGATAATACCTTCTGACTGTCTGTCAATCTGTGAAACAATCTAATAAAGAGTTCATGATATATTCTGTCACGAATACAAACTCAAGCAAAATCACAATCTGACATAATCTACTGTGACATTCTGATCTTTCTGACCACTTCTCTGACACCGATCTGCGTTATTTGGTCATGTGTGTACGTCATCTGGTACAAACTGATAGATATAGATTGAACAATCTGTCAATCTTAATCATATCATAACACAATCTGGAAAGTATTATAGTAATCTTATTACGAAATTCATCGAATTATACTCCCTATTTCTTATCAGAAATATACAAATTCTGTAATAAATCTTCTTATTTCTATCTTTCTGTCTTTTCTGTTAGCGATTCAGACATATCAGTACAATTTCTGCCAACATTTCAGTACAATTTCTGTCATAACTGATCTCATCTGTCTATATCATAACTATCTGTTCGAATATCATACATTCTCAATCATCAGAATGAAAACTGAATCCACTACGGTACATTTCTGACCCTATCTGTGATTTCAGATCTGAACTACTGACATAAACACATCAGTTAATAACATAAAGTAAAGAAAAAAAATACCTACCTGGTATTCGGCTCTGACTATCGATATCAATTCTGTTATTCAATTCAGAAACATTCTGATACCACAAGATAATCAGTCTCATATAAAATACACAATCACATATCTGTTACTCGACTCTGATTACTGAAATCTAGTTCTGAACATTCTGATCCCCTTCCTGAATTACTGTAACTCTCGAATTCAACTCTGATTTGGTTGGAGCTGTATATACTTTCCGTGATTCACAATAATCTGAGCATATACGGATTCAAAACAACATTAATATCAAATCAGAAACGAAGTATCAATATCCTATACAGATCTAGTGAGTTCAGTGAACTCATAAAACAAGGAAATCTGGTAAATATCTTCATGTCATTCTGATCAACTGCTATATCTTATCTGCAAATAAAATGTGCTACCAACCACTATAATGTATCACGAATACTGATTTAAAACAATAACAATACACAAGCAGATATAAAGCAACAGTCGAATAAAATAATCTGTCAAATCAGACAAAATACATTTCTGACAATTCTGACATTTATGAAATTTCTGATCTTTCTGATATCGGAATCCTATCTGTCACTGATTGCAATCTCAACTGTGTCAAACTCACTTGGTATACTAACTTCAGATAACGCATACTCTGAATACAATCTGTTTCAAGCAGGATTCTTATCTGAATAATTTCTGTATACAATCATCGCAGTTCTCAGAATATTCAATACAATCTTCAGATATTCTCTTCAATCAATCAAATGCTGGAAATATATCACAATCTCACAGATATAACAAACATAAAATCATCAGAACATCTCTGAAGATACTGACACATGCCAAAGAGAAACACTAAATCAGATGTAACTCCTGGTCGATATTCTTCTATTGATCTTTCACTTCTTTCAATTCATTATGTATCATTCTATACTGAATCTAACATACAAACCATACCTAATCTCCATTCAATTTCTGAAGTCTATCTTTTTGAGATCACATAAATCCGAAATCTTATCTAGGCAAACATCAGCCAACTCATATATCACTGGCAAATCTGTCAATGCTAGGCTCGATTTCAGTAGGTCTACTGAATACATAGGGATTCAATCTGCTCCTTTCTGTATTAATCGAGTCATATACAACACAGATATCAAAGGAATTCTAAATCTAGAATCCTTATCGTGGTATCTCCACTGATCAGTCATCTCTGATCTGACTCTTACCATTTCTGGAAAAATTCTACAATATGTCTGTACTTGTTCAGCATATACATATCAATAATGCGTTCAAATCAGAGATCACAAGTACATCAGAACCTATCTCTATTTCATTCTCATCTTACTGTAGTATACAATATATACAAAAATCTCTGATATCAACATTTCCTCAACAAGCAAGGACATCAATACTACAGTACATACAAACCCAACAGATACAGCATATTTCCATGCAACTCAGTCAAAGATATTCTTAACAAATGCATTAGTATATATCAATACATATGCAATAGAATCATAAAGAATAGTACCTGTTGTGAATTCTGGATCTGTGTTTTCAATTGAACTCTGTTCCCTACAATCTTCGGAACGCTTCTGGGGACAGACTTTAGCAAAGTGTCCCGATTGTCCACAAATATTGCATCTACCAGTCACTCCCTGGCATTGCTCGGTGGGATATCTCCCTCCGCAACTCCTGCAATACACTCCAGTATGGCTTGGACCAGAAACGCTGGAGCTAGATGAACCGCTACCTAGTTTCTTGAATGGTTTCTTCCGAGCTTTCAGCAAATCTCGCTTTCCACTCGTACTGCCTCGATCAAATCGGAGAGGGGATTGCTGTGTCTGGGGTTGTTTTACACACAACCTCCCTAGCTGTCTAATCAGACTCGCCTCAGCTCTCTTCGCTCTACTCAGGATGTCAGCAAAATGGTAAGGTCGCTGCCGATTCATAAATGCAACTACCTCCGAATTCAACCCTCTGATGAACTAATTTACTATAGCTTCATCATTTCCAGCTATCTGAGGAGCAAAATGCAGTAGAGTAGAGAATTTGGCGGTATATTCATCAATATTCAACTAACCTTGGCTCAAATTCTCAAACTCTGCTTTCTTGTCCTCTCGGTACGAGACTGAGAAAAATCGTCGATAAAATTCAGTTCTGAATATTTCCCACGAAATCACTGTACCTCTCTGTTCCCACATTCTTCTACTGGTAATCCACCAATTCCTGGCGACTTCTCGTAGCTGATAAGGCACCATTTTAACTCTCTGTTCATCTGTACAATCAAGTAAATCGAATAGTATTTCTATATCATCAATCCAGTTCTGACAATCTTCGGATGTCTCGAAACCACTCAGAATCGGCGGCTGTAATAACTGAAATTCTTTCATCTTTACTTCTAGCTGAGTTTCTGATGTATCTATCTGTTCAGACGAAGTACTACCCCTTTCTGAAATTCTCCGTGGAGGTATATCTGCTTATCAAAACATTAGTACCCAAATACTATAAATCTACTCAAGTCTTTCTCTGTTCATCTTACTGCTGATCAAGAATCAAATCTGATTCATACTCAATAATACATATTACCAAATCAAATCTGATAATTGGATCACGTATTTCAAAGCAGTAAAACATGATCTCATGCTAGCATATTAAATGTAAGTCAACATTAAAATAAATCTCATGCTAGCAATCACATGCAAGGAAAGAAAACTCAATCTACCTCGCTCATTCTCTTCTATCTCAGTCTAAAGGATCTATCGCTCTGATACCACCTGTTGTGGGGACCCGGACGCTAATCATCTTCTTAATCATCGTTGGGATTTAATTATCAGTTCTGATAAACAGGGTCTAAAAATTTTTCTTTTTAAAATGAAAATGCGGAAGGTAATGGAATCTAAATAATATACATCTCAGTATAAAATACATTTCAGTATAAAAGTACAATACTGTACAATCTAAGTCTAAGGTTCGGTTACTAAGTTCAAGTAATAAACCAAATCTATAGTAAGTTCGGAATCACCACGCTAACTCTTCTTCTCTCCTCATCCTCTTGACCCCGATCCAGTCCCACCTGTTGTCATGCACACATACAAAACAAGACAACAGCCGGATAACTCCAGTGAGAATAAATCCCAGTATAAAACATGGTAAACATGTATATCCACAATATAATTCATGGAACCTGCGGTCATGAATGAAATCAAAACAATAGAGTTCATAATCTATGAAATCAAATCAAATAAGCATGTAACTCAAGTCAGATAAACATGCATATAAACAATCTAAATAATGAAACATGCTATCATAAATGAAAGCAATAACAATGGGCTCCATAATCTATGAATCCCATTCATCTACGCATGCAGTTCTAATCAAATCATGTCATGACTCGACTCCATGCTGACTCTAGGGATCCCGGTGTGAATAAGACGTCACTGTCTGTTACCTACTCTCCCAATCGGGGTAACATACGTCTTATTCCTAGACTTCGGTCATATCTGTATTGAATAATCTACAATCGGAGGGTGTCTGCTCCTATGTAACGATACACCGAACTTCTAGAGGTATGACTGTCTGTCAAGACTCTCCTATATGAAATGCAATGCATATAAATCTATAAACAAAGCATAATCATATCAAAACATAAACATTAATCTAGTATGTGATTTTATTGGGAAACACAAATGAGGTCTGATTTGAGTTATGTCTTCCCGAATAACACAAGAGGAACTCAGAACTGAAGTCGGATTTGAATTCTGATGGACAGATCTTCCACAATCGCAAGTTTAAAAGGCGTAAGGATTTTCTCTCCAAAAGCTTCGCCCTTTTCCTCAAATTCTGAGACATTTACGTGTCAATCGTCTATATATATACCTCATGCACATTTTGAAATGTGGCATCATTTTTCATGCAACACGCATGACCGCAGGTGCGGTCAGTGTCATGCACCGCGGGTGCGCTCATGCTTCGGCATTGTCTTTATTTTTCTGGATTCGAGGACCGCGGGTGCGCTTGGGTTTAGACCGCGGGTGCGGTCATCCTACTGTAGCATCACCGCGGGTGCGGTGATGCTACGGAATTTCTTTCCAACTTACTATCCATGCACCGCGGGTGCGGTGATGTCTGGCACCGCGGGTGCGGTGCTGTTTTCTCAAAGTATTCTAGTTTTGCAACATCGTTTCTCCACTTCTGTTGTTGCCTTCCTTATTCAGACTTTATATATATCAATACAAAGTATCAAACTCAATTCTCGGGCCTTACATAAATTGACTACACTTATAATCCATAACATTCTAGAATCCACATATCGAGATTTTAGATTACTTAATCGATAAAAATCTTAATATTTGTTTATTGATAACCTATGTTGAACATAACTAATTCTTTTTTGTTTTTATTTCGGTACAAAATTTGCATATAAACACCTATCTTATAAACTTGTAATTCAAGCTTACACAACCCAAATAGTCTTAGACAACATAATTACAACACACATATCTACTTAAGCCCAAGTTTCTTAATTACTTTAAAAATTCCTCAAGACATTGTGTCTATCTCACTTCTTACACGCGTCTTTAAAGTAACCTAACCATCAATCCTGTAATACCCAAGAATTAATTACTGTAATCAGACGTTGATTAATTGACAGAATTTAGGTTATAGGAACTCAAATGAAGAAGCAGGGAATCGTTACATTATAAGCCAAGATGTTGGACCGAACATCTTGCGCCCGAGCGGTAGAAATGAACCGCCCGAGCGCCAATGTACCATGAGTTTACTTCTTGGACAGAATGTTTGGCGCCCGAGCGGTAGAATATTACCGCTCGAGCGCCAGGACATGATCGGCTGAGTATCTCGACAGAAACTGCCGCGCCCGGGCGGTAAGTTTTAACCGTCCGAGCGCCGAACAAGCGCCCGGGCGGAAATTCATGACCGCCCGAGCGCGAGACATGTTGCACCAAAGATAAGCCACTTACCCTTGCATGCAACATGTGTATATATATATCTATACATATCAATCCTTAGCCTTAAGAATGAAAAAGGAAGAAAAACGAGCTGCCGAGGAAAGCTCAAGTTCTAAGTTACGATCCGGTCATCTGATTTGAGATCCGAGTACAACACCGTTTTCCTAGCGACGACAGCTACAACGGGACGTAAGTTTTATTGAATTCTGATATCGTTTGAAATTATGATATTGGGGGAATTGTGATTTGACTGATATTATGTGTTATGGGTATATTGATCAGTATATAATTGAAGTCAGATCGAAGAACGGACTGTTTATTTAATTGTTATGATTTTAGAATTAATATGACTGAGATTGTACAGATTTGAGATTATGATCTGTTATTATTGAAGATTATGATTCGTATTGATATCAATTATGAGCCGTGTTATTATATCTGTGATGTTGAGATTGACGGGGTTATCAAGACTATATTGTTATTCCGTCGAAACATCAGTAGATTGATTTTGATCAGATTCAGTATTAATTGAGATTGTATTCTGATTCGTTGATATGAATCAGATTATGTTTGATTTGAGTATGGATCAAAACAGATTTTGAATTGAGTTATACATAGATTCAGTGTATTCGATATTGTATTGCCAGATTGATTTGACAGGCAGTGAGTTTGAGATTTCGACAGAGTCGGATCGACAGAACGAAATGAAAGGTATAATTTATGTTGATGTGGGATTGCACAACTCGAGTCCGATTGACTTGAGTTTCCCAAAATCACATACTTCATGTTATTGATATTTGCACTTGATGTGATTGTTATCTTTGATCTATTGAGTTATGTCTTAAGTCATGGGCTGATACGCCTAGTCGTAGACGTTTGATCTCGTGACAGAGCTCCCCGATAGTGATTGAATCATCACTGGGCCATTGCACATTGTCACAGAGGTTTGGCTGATTCGCCAGGGCTGATATGCCTAGTCTATGGCTGATTCACCAAGACGCCGGACGTTTGGCTATATCGGAGTGGATAGAATTGCAGTTTCTTCTATTACTGGTGTTCGATATGGAAAGAGCCAAAGTCCGTGAATAAGAACATGCCACCACCCCGATCGGGAGTGTAGGTGGGTGTGTGTTCTTATCCCGATTGGGATCCCTAGATTAGGACGAGTCGAGTCGAGTCCTTGAGTCACTGAGTGTGATTCAGAGTTTTTCTTGATCCATGTGTCGGATTGGATACATGTTATATTCCGAGTTTATATTGATTCATGCTTCTGAATTTGATACATATTATGAATGTTTATTTCATGCTTTCATATTGTTTATATGAAATGCATTTATACATAATTTATACTGGGAATATAATTCTCACCGGAGTTATCTGGCTGTTGTCTTGTTTGTATGTGTACATGACAACAGGTGGGACAGGATCAGGGTCAAGACAAGAAGAGAGAGAGAGATCATGATTAGAGTGGAGACTACGGACTTGGATTATAGATAGGGTCTAAACACTTGATAATTAGTTGTTAAACCTTAGTTTTTATTGAATGTAGACCATACAGGACTTGTTCTTTATTTTATACGAGTATGTATATTAGTTTTATTCTATTACGTTCCGCATTTAAAGAAATTTTTTTTATGACCCAAATTACTTGAATTAGTAAATTGATCCTAATGATGATTAAGAATTGAATTAACGTCCGGGTCCCCACAACAGGTGGTATCAGAGCGATAGATCCTTTAGACTAAGATAGAAGCTAGTGAGCGGGGTAGAATGAATTTTCATTCCTTTCATGTGATTGCTAGCATGATTTATTGCTTGTTGATACATGTTACTTGATTTATCTGATTTGATATAGTAATATGCATTATTGAGGTTGAATCAGAACCGATTCTTGATCAGCTGTAAGATGATCAGAGTAGGACTGAAAATTGAAACAGGTTGTGGTATCTGGCTACTAACCTATGTGATAATCAGATTAGCTCCTCGAAGAATCCCAGAACCAAGGAAGTATCGGGATTGATCAGATGCATGTGTCAGAAACTCCGATGGAAATACAGTTGAGAAGATTTCAGTCATTCCAACCGCCGATTCTGAAGGGTACTGAGACGATTGTTGATTGTGAGAATTGGTTGGATGATATAGAGATACTATTTGATTCACTTGAATACCCAAATGAACGGAGAGTTAAACTGATTGGACATCAGTTACAGGATGTCGCAAGGAGTTGGTGGATTGCAACCAAAGAAGCCTTGGAACAATGTGGTACGGTGATTACGTGGAAGATCTTCAAAATTGAGTTCTATCGAAGATTTTTCCAAAGTTCGTACCGAGAGGTTAAGAAAACGGAGTTCGAAAATTTGAAACAGGGTCAGCTAAGCATTGAAGAATATGCTGCTCAATTTTCTACCTTTCTACGTTTTGCTCCTCACGTGGCTGGGGATGATGAAGCTGTGACTGATCAGTTTGTTAAGGGATTGAACCCTGAGATTTTGATATTAGTAAATACCAGCCGACCTTATAGTTTTGTTAATGCTCTGAGTAGGGCCAAGAGAGCCAAAGCCAGTTTGACAAGACAGAAAGAAGCTTCGTTTGCGCCTCTAGCATCGAGACCACAACAACCACCTCTCGGACCTGAGACTGGTAGTAGTAGTGGTGAAAAAAAAGACTATTTGAAAGCTCGGAAGAAGCAGTTTAAGAAGTTAGCCAGCAGTCTTTCTAGATCCAGTAGTTCGAGTCAGAATTATACTGGAGTTTATTGCAGCACCTGCGGAGGGAGACATCCCACTGAGCAATGCCAAGGAGTATTTGGTAGTTGCCATATCTGCAAACGATCCGGACATTTTGCTAGAGTATGTCCACAAAGAGGTTCCCGAAGATTCCAGGGAGCAGAAGCATCTGGTGGTAGTGACAGAGGAACAGATCCTGGATGCACTTGACGATATAGTAGCAGGTACCTGTTCTTTTATGATTATTATGTGTATGCATTGAGAGATATTCGTACATCCTACCCCTGATTTCTGAAAGAATTTCATTGATGTATGCTTTATCTGTTGAGTTTGTATCTGCGGTAGTTGTTATCTCTTTACCTTTTGGGAAGAGTTTTGATATCAGTGAATACTATGAAATATTGTATACATCAATAAGATAAGAATGAAACTGAGTTAGCTTATATTGTACTTGTATTGTCTGATTATGACTGCATTTTGAATAATGATATGCTGGCCAAGTACAAAGCTATTACTGTAATGCCCAAGAAGTATAGAAATTGATAAACCAAGATTATTAGTCTTCATTAACGTGAGACACGGAAGATATGAGAAAGCATGACATGCAATGAGGGAAGAAAAGACCTGAGAAAATAGGGTTTGCAAGACCGCACCCGCGCCCAGAACAGGAGTGCACCCGCGATCATGCAATTATGAAATTTTGAAAGTGAGGCCGAAGCCACACCGCACCCGCGGTGCATGGACAGAAAGTTGGCAAATTTATTCGAGGTGACACCGTACCCGCGGTAATGGAAGGACCGCACCCGCGGTCTGAGCTTTCGAGAAATGCCAGGATAGGCATTGCACGACCGCACCCGCGGTGCATGTCATGACCGCACCCGCGGTCATGCGTGGAGCTTGAAAAATGATGCCACATTTCAGATTGTGCATGCAGTATATATGCAGATGAATGGCACGTAATTCATCAGAAAAATGGAGAAAGGGGTGAAGATTTTGATAGAAAATCCTTACGCCTTTTAGATTGGCGATTGTGGAAGATCCATCCATCAGAATTCAAATCCGACTTCAGTTTTGAGCTCCTCTCGACTCGAGCTATACAAGGACGTAAGTTTTGTTACGTTTTGAGATGTTTTGAGAATATGATGTTGCTAGAATTGTATGTGATTCAGATATGGTGTTTCTACTGCCGTATATATTGTATAATCGAAGTCAGATGTAAGAATAGACTGGGTATGCAATTGTTATGATTTTTGAAAGATATTGACTGAGATTTCATATCAGACTTGTATTGTTATTGAGATTATGACTGATATTGTTATGGATTACGAAGTCTGATATTATATCTGTGATGTTTAGACTGACAGGGGTCATCGAGACATTATCGTTATTCCGTTGAAACATCAGTTGATTTAGATTGATCAGATTCAGTATCGATTTAGATTGATCCGATATGATATTGATTGAGATTCATGATTATATTGGTCAGATATGGATCAGATTATGTACTGAGTTGAATATTGATCAGAACAGATTGTGTATTGAGTTATGTACTGATACGTTGTATTCGATATTGTCATTTCAGATTTGAGATGGACAGAGTTGAATACCAGACTTCGTCTTCGTCAGACAGGGACGACAAAGGTATAATTCATGTGATATCTGGGGAAGATACAACTCAAATCAGATCTCATTTGAGTTTCCCAATAAAATCACATACTTGATTATTGTTTATCTTATGATATGATTATGATTTGTTTATAGACTTTATATTCAAATCTTTTGGAAATGAGCATGCTTTGTTTATAGATTGTTATACATTGCATTTGAGATAGGAAAGTTTGACAGATAGTCAGACTTCTAGACGTTCGGTGTATCGTACATAGGAGCAGACACCCTCCGATTGTAGCACCACGATACAGCCATGGCCGAAGTCTAGGAATAAGACGTACAGTTACCACGATCGGTTGAGTAGGTAACAGCCATTGACGTCTTATTCATCACGGGATCCCTAGAGTTATAGTTGAGTCGAGTCTAGACATGATTTGACTAGAACTGCATGTGTTTAGAGATGTGGTTTCATAGAATATGAAACCCATGTTTATTGCTTTCAGTATGATAGCATGTTTATATGATTTGATCTAAATTGCATGTCTATCTTAAAGGAGTTGCATGCTTATTGTGATTTAATTTCATAGATTATGAAATCTACTACTTTGAATATGTGCATGAGAGCATGTTTTATGATTTAGATTGTTTATATACATGTTTACCATGTTTTATACTGGGATTTATTCTCACCGGAGTTATCCGGCTGTTGTCTTGTTTTGTATGTGTGCATGACAACAGGTGGGACTGGATCGGGGTCAAGAGGATGAGGAGAGAAGAAGAGTTAGCGTGGTGATTCCGGACTTACTGTAGACTTGGTTTATTACTTGAACTTAGTAACTGAACCTTAGACTTAGATTGTACAATATTGTACTTTTATACTGAAATGTATTTTATACTGAGATGTATATTATTTAGATTCCATTACCTTCCGCATTTACATTTTAAAAAGAAAAATTTTTAGACCCTGTTTATCAGAACTGATAATTAAATCCCAACGACGATTAAGAAGATGATTAGCGTCCGGGTCCCCACAACAGGTGGTATCAGAGCTATAGATCCTTTAGATTGAAATAGTCAGAATTGATAGATCTTTTAGATTGAGATAGTAGAGAATGAGCGGGGTAGATTGAATTTTCTTCCTTGCATATGATTGCTAGCATGAGATTTATTATTTCAATGTTGACTTATATTGTGTGTGCTAGCATGATTTATTGCTTTCTCTATTACATGTTGTTGGTATCTGAGTTGATTGCAGCATGTAATTACTAAGCCTGGATCAGAACCGAGTCTGAATCAGAGGTATATGATCAGAGGAGGGCTGAGACAGATTATACAGATTGTACATTGATTTGTTTGATATTCAGATATACCGCATCGGAGATTTCCAGAAAGGGTTAGTACTTTATCTGAACAGATAGATGCATCAGAAACTCAGCTAGAAGAAAAGATGAAAGAATTTCAGTTATTGCAGCCGCCGATTCTGAGTGGTTCCGAGACATCCGAAGATTGTCAGAACTGGTTTGATGATATAGAAATACTGTTCGATTTACTTGATTGTACAGATGAACAGAGAGTTATAATGGTACCTTATCAGTTACGAGAAGCCGCCAGGAATTGGTGGATTACCAGTCGAAGAATGTGGGAACAGAGAGGTACAGTGATTTCGTGGGAAATATTCAGAACTGAATTTTATCGAAGATTTTTCTCAGCTTCGTACCGAGAGGACAAGAAATTAGAGTTTGAGAATTTGAGCCAATGGCAGCTGAATATTGACCAATATATTGCTAAATTCTCTACTCTACTGCATTTTGCTCCTCATTT